>NC_089275.1:27793964-28101602 GCF_963678975.1 Dysidea avara
TTAAGCTACTACAAATGATATAAAGCTGACAGGAGTGCTGGCTGAAAGGAGCTGAAATGCCTCTAAAAGATCGATATACTCTAATAGAACGCTCAAATACTCTAATAGAGCAGTCAGATCGTTTCATGTTAGCCAGCATCAGGGATTTAACTGCATGATTATCTGCAATTCTGAAACTTGTACATCTTATTCCAGTGTATCTTCTTTAAGTCTTTGAGCATTATTATCTACCTAACTTAGTAGCTATACCAGTAGTTACAGCATATTATTAAAATACACTAATAATTAAATACACTTGAATTATTGCTGTACATAACTATTCTAAGTTTGCTGTAACTATTATGGATAGAAAAAATTGTGATGTGTAAGGTGGAATGCTTCATATAGCTATGGCTATTAATAATTCAGACAAAACTACTTATAGCAGCATCTTGAAAACTAAACGACTAGCCACAGATATATACTGAATGAGAATAATTATGGAATAATAGGCTGGATACAAGAATAACAAAAAGAATGATAGGAGAATTTTTTGGGAAATTCTGGAAAGAGTAATGGGTAAAATTTTGAGCATAATAGGCTCAGGCCTAAGCAGGGCATTGTACTGAGAAGGCTTGTAATATCACTGGGACGCTCTGGTATAGATATACAATCCGTCCTTTAGAATATTAAGAGGTGTGAAGGTTGCATTAGTTCAACCCTTCCTTTGAGATCACGAGATGAATGATGACATGTGACCAACCTCCACTGCATGATAATTATGGTATAAGCTATTATAGTATTTCTGTACATACACTGTATATCCTACATATATGACACAGTCTGGGAAAACCGGTCTTATCAACTATTTAAAATTATCGAGAAATACTGGTTTTAAGTGTTAAGTGTGTTGTGGCTCACCAATGGTCAAGGCTACTGTACATGTACCAAATTTTCACATGTGTTTACACCAAGATCTGGAAGCAGGCAAGGGACTGTTTAAAATATTAAAGGGGAGGCGTAGGGAAAAATTAGGCAAAGTTATGGGCCATTCAGGTCTCAAAACTAGCTCCAACAGCGCTGCTCTTTATTCAATATCATGGAGCTACACAGCCACACACAGCCATACCCAGGTTAGCGAGAGTTCCATTAAGGCCCACACCACTCATATGGATTGCCATGGTACTTGGGAAAAGAAAGCAGACCACTCAAGTTTGCTAATTTTGATTATAAAATATGATAGCTTATTCATGTAGCTTTGTGTTCTTGGTGAAAAATCAAATCTGCTGTCATGGGAAATAAGACCAGTTTTCCCAGACTGAGTCACATATTGGTATTGGTGGCGTAGTTTTAAAAACGATTCAGTCTGAAATGCACAATAATATGTGTTATTTGACCTATACATATAGGTGGTATTAGTACTAAAACAAATTACTACTTCGGATACTTCCCTAAAAGGAATCAACAAGGACCATCCCTCATAATAACAACATTAGAATCACAACCAGTGAACTATTCAATTGAGGCTCCAGGAGTACGATATTATACTAGTGGTAATGTTACAAGTGATAATGAGGTCATCATTAATCTTCCTACTACTCTGATAACATTATCACATACTGATCAGGATAAAGGAATTCATCTGATGATCAGTAGTGATAGAGTGACTGTGATTGGTCAGAATTTGGCACAGACATTTCTTTGTTTACCCATTACAAATGTGTGTGGTGGTGAATTTTTGTATTATGGGATATCTGTACCTAGGGCACCTTTTGGTGAATTCAATAGTAATGACAGTAGTTCTGTTTTAGTAGTTGGTACAGAGGATAACACAATAATGAAGTTGACAGTCACACAACCAGTCACCATTAGTGTTAGTAACTCTACAGTTGATCTCACTGCTGGTATACAATACTCATTTGTGATCAACAGGCTCCAAACTGTGTTGATTCGATCAGTTGATGACTTGACTGGAACTAAAATTGTTACAGATAAACCAGTATCTGTGTTGAGTGGTCATCAGTGTGCTAGTGTACCCAAAAACTCTGGTAGTTGTGAGTATCTAATAGTACAAGTTCCACCCACCACATTATGGGGTAGAGTATATTATACTGCACCATTAGCCACCAGAAGGTCATATACTATTAAAGTACTGGCAGCATATAACTCCACTGTTGTTGATATTTACTGTAACAATACAAGGGAGTCTTATAATATTAGAGAAGGAGAGTCTGTTAACAAAACTCTATCACTACAAGAGTATTGTGCCATTAATTCCAGTAAAGAAGTGCTAGTTGTTCAGCTCAGTCATGGACGCCAGGATGATGGTGTTGATAACATCTATGGTGATCCAATGATGACACTAGTACCAGCCACAAATCAGTATAGTAGCAAATTTCAGTTTTCTACACTTCAAGGTCGAGCAGGTTACACACACTATATGAACATCATAGTGTTAGCACAGTATTATCAATCTGACACAATCTACCTGATATCAGGAGGAGTAAACAGGTCACTAGATACAAACCAATGGGTACCAATTATGGTCAATAATGTTACTGAAGCTTATAGTGTACAAGTGATGATATCAGAGGTTGTGGCTGCAATCATCCAAAGCAACATTCAGAATTTAATGAGTGCAATAGTCTATGGATTTGCTAATTATCATGGATATGGTGATCCAGTAGGGAATTACACCATTACAGGTTATTTACATGATTGTGTTTATATAACTGTGTATGTATACAGCTTAGGCATGAGGCTATTATGCTCCAAAAATTGAGCATTATGCTTTTGAGCAGTGCTCAAAAAATCACCTATTATGCTTTTGAGAATTGCCCATTATTCCCAAAATTATGCCACCATAATTGGCTAATAATGCCAGTTTATTGTTGTGTCAGACCATTTTCATTGATGTTTAAGCTTTAAATAGTCTTGAATTCTTTAGCTGGTTGCTGTATTAGAGTATTTCATGTCAATGTGACTGTTGTATTAGAGTAAATCATATTCAGTGACTGTTCTATTAGAGTTTCTGACTGTTCTATTAGAGTATCTCGATTTTTAACGGAATTGTGGTGTCTGCAGATTTCCTACTGTTAAAGCTTTATAATCACCTCAAAATGCTAGCATAATTCCTGATTCTCACACATACCCATTATGCTTGAGATTATGCTGGCATAATCGCCGCATCCCTAATACAGCTGTATGTGTTAAGGAGTACACTGTACATGTTGCTACTAAACAAGTATAAAGCACTTTAATAATGTCGGTAATGGGGATGTGTATACATGTACATCTGTAGATCATAAATGGAAGGTGTGAGCTGGCCTGCATATCTAAGAATCAATTCAAAAGTAAAATGTATAAATTGTTTTAGCCAAAATAATTAAAAATAACATTTGGGATTAAAGGAACAGAGAGCAGGTATTCTGCAAAGACTGAAAAAGTCAGTGTCAAAAGATAGAGGTCAGCCCTGTATTCACTCAGTTGAGGTCAATGTGATTTTAAGTTTAGGCAGGAGTCTATTATGCTTTTTATGTTTCCAATTATTCTTTCTGGCAAAGTAGAATTATTACTGGGAGTTGACTGTTCTATTAGAGTAAGTGACTGCTCTATTAGAGTATCTCGATCTTTTTAGGCTTGCACTACTTCAGTGTTGTATCCAAAAGATATTTACATTACATCACAAGGAAAAACTTAAAATTTTGCACCAATTATTCCTAGAACTCATCAAATTATTCCAGAATATTCCCCAATTCTTCTGACTACCTATTATCCTTGAAATTATTCTGGCATAATAGACATGTCCCTAATACTAGTGTTTCTGTAAAATTGATATGACATCAGATACATGAAAATTTGTGAAGATATTTTATGAACAATACTTCTATAATAGTTGTTTTGTGACAGCATATTTTTAGAGATAACATGTCGTTTGGGATATTTATACCATTAATTAAGTACAGCTGTACTGACAATACAGGTGCGTGTATTGTCTACGCTCATATGTTAGCCATATTGTTGGTCATCCGAGGCCTCAAAGGTTGAGCATGAATACAAAAATACTGAGAAAACCTTAATACATTTAGTATTGTTTTTTCAGTGGCACATAGCACATGTGTATAGATTAGAGGTTACAGACCTATATAGCTATAAGGACAAGGGTCTTTGTGGATTTTAAAAATCAATGCAAAACCAAAGCAAAAAGTTGCAAGGGCATGGACTTAGATAATGAGGGTATTAAATATGGGTATGATGGCTAGGTGAAGTCATTGCAAGAATTTTTTTTAAATTGATGAACTACTGATGCTTATTGCATAAGGCATTGGTTAAAAGTTACACTTTATTGTTGTTCCTAAATGATTAAGGATCACCAAGGGAAAGCAAGATAATGAATAATGTTGATAAAACATTTTGAAGAGTTGTGTCACCTAATCACAACACTGTCAAAACCAGGGTGTATCCATTCACTGGACTGGATTACTGGACTAGATTACTTGACTGGACTACTGGACTAAATTTTTTTTGTTGTTTATTTGTTTTCTTACATTTCATTGCCAAACTTAACAAAATATCTTAGAAACTGACACCATTCACCATGGGACATTAAATTTGATCACAAAAAAAACTACACTAAAACCTTAATACAGTTTGTTATCAATAACAGTGGCGATTCTAGACCTGACCTACAGGGGGGGGCCCAGTAGGGAACAGCATAACTATTGTTGTTTGGCTATAGTATAAAGTAGAATTTTCAGGGGGGTCTGGGGGTGCAACCCCCAGAAGCTGCAGGATTTTTGCAATTTAAAGGCTTGAAAACAGCCTAAAATTTGTTCTAAAAACATGAAAAATGCTAAAAATAACAATGCCAATCTATACAGCAACTTTTCCCCAAGATTTTTTAAAAGTTATTTTTTAACAGGGGGGACCATGGCCCCCCTGGCTCCCCCTTAGAATCGCCTATGGTAATTATGATGGAATTTTGTCTGGTCCTGGTGCTTTATAAAATTCCAAAGTGGGAGACATAAGCATAATTAAAGTAAATAGGCTGATTATCAGGATAAGGACTTTTATCTGTTGTGAGAGTAGACTGGGTGTTTTCAGTGATAAATGTTATGCTAAAGTAATCATTGAGGATATTGGCTTTGTGTGTGGAATCACTGATGGTATGACCATTTTGTGACTGTAAGGGTAGTCCAATGTGATCTATAATTTTTTTGTCTTTTGATATATGACCATAGTTTTTATAAAAATTAGCTGTGGAACTGGAGTCAATGAGCTTCAATAAGTAGTCATTATATGCTTGACATCATTCTTTTAGAGCAAGATTTAGAGTTTTATAATGATGCAGGTGGTAGTCATCTGGCAACATAGAATTTATAGAGTCCTGGGGTGAGGGTCTCTGCACTGGTGCCAGGAGAGTTACCGGAAACATCTGGTGCTGCAGAGCTTTCTAAGTGCGATCATAGTAAGCTGCTGCATTGAAATAAAGTAACCCTTTTGCACATCTTGGTTGCAATACTTATTGTTCCTTGAAGTACCGGTAGATCCTGTTCATGCTGAAGTACTCTTCTCTGCTATCCAGTGTTTCAGCAGTCCAGATCCTTGGTGGGTATATACTTCCCATACTCAAGTTCCTCTAAATAAGATTTCTTGCAGCCGGTATTGATTTACTACTAACACATGTTGAGCATGCAATGCTGCACATGTGTTGTTCTTATTAGAGGCCACTCTTGCATTCAAGGACTTATGCAACCAGTGTTTCATAGCATTACAGTAAATACGTTTAATAAATTAATAATGGTTTTTTTCAATGGTGCACACTGCAAAAAGTGAACAAACAAGTGTAAGAGTAAAAAATTAAGAATTTTCCTAGCTGGTAGGATTACCATAAGAATCATTACAAAAAGTGCTTAAGTAATAGTTAGACATCAAAACACAAGGTTCTATGGAATTTAGAAACCCAAAAGGCCCTGTATCGTGGTGCATGAGTGAAGCAAAGGCGCTACGTTACTATAGGGCCTGAGAGTTTCTGATTTCCATAGAATCCTGTGTTTTGATGTCTAAAACTAATTTTGATCACAGTTCAATGTCGTACTGCTGCTTGTTGTACCTTCACAGCTACTTGTTACACAAGAAATGTAGCATTAGCAAGCCCAATACACCTCCCTGTAACTTGTAATGCATGTTATGGCACCATGCTATCCAGTTAAACGCCTGTGCGTTACCAATGTTACAGGGGCGTAATTGCCGTGTTTTGTATCGCCCCAGAGACAGGGATCTATTGAGACATGAACAAGGGATCTACAGGGTTTAGATACCTGTAAGTAGCCGATGAAATTCAAGCATTTCACCTTGCTTTGGTCTAAACAAGGAGGTCATTGTGTGAAGGGAAAGTTTAATTCCATGATAGCAGTTATGTAGCTACATGTCTAAAGTAGGAATACTATTTGTACTTCAGGTGATGCTCCTTTTTAAAGCACTTTCTTTTATAATGATTCCTACTAGCTAGCTTGTAAAATTCCTTTTATGAAATGCTGTCACAAAAGTATTATTTTTTGCATAAAACTATCCTCTGGTGTTTCTTGACAAGGAGTATACTGTTAGACAATAGTTAGTATCAAATTAAATGGTAACAGTAGCTAAGTGGTTTTTTAACAAAGCTGAAATTCATATAATTATTATTATTATTTATATTACGCTTTATGTATTTGTAGCACCAGTACTGCACAGTCATCAATGCTACTCAAATAGGCAGTACTTACCAAGTTATAGTAAGCAAAATTGCACACTTTGTGTGGCTTAAGTTTATTCTTTTCCTGATGTAAAGAAGTAGAAAAAAGAACATTAGCACTGATAAAATACAAACGAGGATTACTGACTAACAATGAACACAGAACATACACAGACAGAAAAACATGCTTACGTGCATTTATATATTTATTTATTATAGGTTCTAATAAATCATAATAGTAGAGTGGCTTAGTGAAATATTGTCCACTTTGTACAGAAAATATGAAACTTTGCACATAGTACCTACCTACTATGAAGTGTATTTTGAGACATGGAGCCATCACAGATTTAACTTTTGGTGTCCTCTACAGTTCATTTTATGCTCAAAAATATTGACCTGTGTCTGTATATCACCCGTACAAGACTCAATTTGTTCAAACGAGGTGCCAAATTGAAGATCTTTTTTCCAAAACACAATTTGATACTTGTTTCAAGTTCATAGCATATTACATTTCAAAGTTATGGTACTTTTTTACCAGCAGCAAATTCATATAAAGTCAACCACCCACACAATTGCACCCTTAATATGCATTCTTTGTTTTCATTCAATAATTTTTTTTTAAATTTAGCCATGAGCACTGCAGGTTACATAGCGCGGGCTATACAACCAAAACATGGAAAGATATCCAGGAGTGAGGCATGGGGGTTATGTACAATACTCCTGTAAGATAAATCAACAAACGTCATAATTTACAGTATGTAGTTTTGTCGTCAGATTAAAATCAAATTTGAGGTTGTTTATGTTATCTATATCAAGACACACGGTAGTGTGTCGTGCAGCCCAAGAAGCAGGCACACAACACCCGTGAGTATATTGACAGGAAGAACGAAAATGCAATTTTCGCACCTCCGTAGCTCTGTGCTGCCATGATGAAACAAGATGATTTTTGCTGTGGACATGCGCTCTAACTTCAGTACTCTACATTCCAAATTTGAGCGATATTGCTTCAAGCGTTCTCGAGATATGCGACTTCAAAAATTGGCTTAGTTTCTTAGTTTTTTTTCTTCCTATTTTCTTCCTCTTTTTGCACACTTACAAAATCTGCTATAAAACGCGAACGTCATATCCGATTGCCCTTGAAATTTGGCACACATAAGGGGGTATAAAAGTGCATCGCGGTACCAACTTTGGCTGGAATACGATGAACAGGCAAAGAGTTATGAGCGATTATTCACTTAACCTTTTTTTTTTCTTTACCACAGGAAGAAGAAAAGGTGAAGCAGATGTACTAATATTTCTGATTTTATCAGTAAAGTTTTAATGTACAGATTATTAATATAATACATATATTTATTACGGAACTCTCCATGGTGGTTTCTTTGTAACTGAACACTCTACAAGGTGACTTCTTCTAGCTGCTCTTACTACAGGGTGATTTGTTTGTAGCTGAACTATCTACAGGAGCGTAGGGAGGGGGGTTCCGGGGGTTCAGGAATCCCCCCAGTAAAATTTAGACTTCTGCAAGCAGGATCCTAACACAACATTTAGTGTGGCAGGACAAAATGAGTGAGCAATATAGTGTAATGGCACAGCACAACAGTTGATAAAACGTACATTCATCTCTCAGGGAAGGATTTACAGACGTACCATGAGCCCTCTTCAAAACTTGTTAAAAAGATCGATATACTCTAATAGAGCAGTCAGGTATATACTCTAATAGAACATGCATGTAAATATCCATGTCCATAAATTATGAAGTTTTTCAGACATTCCAACATTAAATGAAAAACTTAGCGTGAGTTTATACTACTATAGCTTTGGTGTGCAGTGTTTAAAGATATAGAGCTCCAGTAATTTATCACTTGTATTGTGCAAAATGAATTCATGCTATGCATATTTGTATAGTTATATTGTTTTGATTGTCATTTGTATCAGTGAATCCATGGCTCCTATACCACAGTGAGGTATAACCATCACTTACAGATTACTATATGTGTCTCTATGTGTTATGCTGTCTGTTTCCACTAGATGAGTTTATCTAGTACCACCTTCATCCCAGGGGCACTTAATGCATCATATTTAATGTACTTTTGCATAAAATATAGCAATTTGCTGAGTTTTGATTTCTTAAAATATTGAAAGTCTCAGAGGCTGGGGGCTGTGCCCCCAGACCCCTACTCCTAGTAACTCAATGCTGGTGCTGGAACCCCGCTTCAAAATATCGTGGCTACGCCTCTCATCTAAAAGGTAACATCTTCTAGCTGATCTCTCTACAGGGTGATTTCTTTGTAGCTGAATTCTGTATATAGGTGATTTGTTTGCAGCTGAGCTATTTACAGAATGGTTTCTTTGTAGCTGAACTCTGTACAAGGTAACTTCTTCAAGCTGATGTCTCTACAGGGTCACTAGTTTGTAGCTAAATTCTCTACATGGTGGTTTCTTTGTAACTGAAGTCTCCACAAGGTAACTCCTTCTAGCTGATCTTTCTACAGGGTGATTTTTTTGTAGCTGAATTCTGTATAGGTGATTTGTTTGTAGCTGAGCATTTTACAGAATGGTTTCTTTGTAGCTGAACTCTCTAAAAGGAAACTTCTTCTAGCTGATCTCTCTACTGGGATATTTGTTTGTAGCTGAACTCTCTACAGTTGTTTGTCTGCAGCTGAACTCTCTAAATGATGGTTTCTTTTTAGCTGAACTCTCTACAAGGTAACTTCTTCTAGATGATCTCTCTACAGGGCGATTTGTTTGTAGCTGAACTCTCTACATGATGGTTTCTTTGTAGCTGAACTCTCTACAAGGTAACTTCTTCTAACTGATCTCTCTACAGGGCGATTTGTTTATAGCTGAACTCTCAACATGGTGGTTTCTTTGTAGCTGAACTCTGCAAGGTGATCTCTTCTAGCTGAACTATCTCTTTCCATACTTGCATGAACTCTCTACAAGGTAACTTCTTCTAGCTGATCTCTCTACAGGGTGAATTGTTTGTAGCTGATCTCTCTACAGAGTGACTTGGTTGTAGCTGATCTCTATACAGGTTACTTGATCTCTTGAATTCTCTTCATTGTGACTGCTCTATTAGGATGACTGCTCTATTAGAGTATCTCGATCTCGCACTTACTACACCAAGTTGGATTTCGTGTTATAACTCCGTGGCTTTATGTCTGATTCTTCTACATCATTGAAGAGCCTTTTAAAGATGATTACTCCATCTATACAGCAATATTCAAAGCATTACCCCAAGCGGTTTATCTGGTAGGCGTGGCAAGCAATCGTTTTTTATTAGCTAATCTTGATTGCGTAATTGTTACACACTGTTGGTTTTTCGTTGTATCTTCCTGGTTTTTAGCTAGATTCCTTTCAAATCACAAAGGGTTTGAGGCTCAATAGTTAACCTATTCACCCACCGATTTTCAGCTTCTTCCCATGCGCGGTTTATCCTGTATGCGTGACAACATATTGGTGTTATATTTGCCTGTTTATTGTATTCCAGCCAAAGTTGGTACTGAGATGCGCCTTTGAACCCCCCTTATGTGTCCCAAATTTCAAGGCAATCTGATATGGCGTTCGAGTTTTATAGCAGTGTTTTGTAAGTGTGCGAAAAGAGAAATAAAAATAAGAAAAAAACGAAGAAACTAAGCCAATTTTTGAAGTCGCATATCTCGGGAACGCGTACAGCGATTTCGCTCAAATTTGGAATGTAGTGTACTGAAGTTGGAGGGAGTGTCCACAGCAAAAATCGTCTTGTTTTATCAAGGTAGCACAGAGCTACGGAGGTGCGAAAATTGCGTTTTCTTTCTTCCTGTCAATATACTCACGGGTGTTGCTCGCCGGCTTCTTGATATACTACCGTGTGTCTTGATACTGTATCAGCACATAAATAAAAGGTTCCGATCCAGTGTGATGAAACTCATCATGAAATCACCCACCCAAACACACATGAGAGTATTTAACTTCTGGAATGCACTGCATTAACACATACACAAAAGCTCTTCTTCACCTTTGATCACAATGATACATATTCAGGTTATTGAGAACTGTTCTGTAGTGTTGGAATGGTGAGGAATATGGTTATTGTGAATCACCACAATAACCATATTCAAGTTGATTCTTCTACCTCTTCAATGGTGTAGAAGAATCAGACTTAAAGCCACGCAGTTATATCACGAAATCCAACTTGGTGCAGTAAGTGTAAGATCGAGATACTCTAATAGAGCAGTCATTCTAATAGAGCAATCACCCTAAAGAGAATTCAAGAGATCAGCTAGAAACAAGTAACTTGTATAGAGATCAGCTACAAACAAGTCACCCTGTAGAGAAATCAGCTACAAACAATTCAGCATGTAGAGAAATCAGTTAGAAGAAGTTACCTTGTAGGGAGTTCATGCAACTATGGAAAGAGATAGTTCAGCTAGAAGAAATCACCTTGTAGAGTTCAGCTACAAAGAAACCATCATGTAGAGAGTTCAGCTACAAACAAATCACCTGTAGAGAGTTCGGCTATAAACTAGTGACCTTGTAGAGACATAAGCTAGAAGAAGTTACCTTGTAGAGAGTTCAGCTACAAAGAAACCATTCTTTAAAGAACTCATCTGCAAACAAATCACCTGTACAGAATTCAGCTACAAACAAATCACTCTGTAGAAAGATCAGCTAGAAGAAATTACCTTGTAGAGAGTTCAGCTACAAAGAAACTACCATAGCTGTAAAGAAATTACCCTGTAGAAAATTCAGCCACAAACAAATTTCCCTGTAGAAAGATCAATTAGAAGAAGTTACCTTGTAGAGAGTTCAGCTACAAAGAAACCATTCTGTAAAGAGCTCAGCTGCTAACAAATCACCTGTACAGAATTCAGCTACAAACATATCATTCTATAGAAAGATCAGCTAGAAGAAGTTACCTTGTAGATAGTTCAGCTACAAACACATCACCCTGTAGAGAGATCAGCTAGAAGAAGTTACCTTGTAGAGAGTTCAGCTACAAAGAAACCACTATGGAGAATCCTGTAATAAATATCAAGACACACGGTAGTGTGTCGTACTGCCCAAGAAGCCGGCGCGCAACACCCGTGAGTATATTGACAGGAAGGAAGAAAACGCAACTTTCGCACCTCCGTAGCTCTGTGCTGCCTTGATGAAACAAGACGATTTTTACTGTGGACACTCCCTCCAACTTCAGTACTCCACATTCCAAATTTGAGCGAAATCGCTTCAAGCATTCCCGAGATATGCGACTTCAAAAATTGGCTTAGTTTCGGTGGGTTTTTTTTTCTTATTATTAATTTTTTCTTCCTATTTTCGCACACTTACAAAAACTGCTATAAAACTCGAACGCTATATCCGATTGCCTTGACATTTAGCACACAGAAGGGGGGTATAAAGGCGCATCTCGGTACCAACTTTGGCAGGAATACGATAAACAGGAAAGGAGTTATGATCGAATATTCATGAACAATAACACCAATATGTTGTCACGCCTACAGGATAAACCGCGTATGGAAAGTAGCTGAAAATCGGTGGGTGAATAGGGTAACTATTGAACCTCAAATCTTTTGTGATATGAAAGAAATCGAGCTAAAAATCAGGAAGAAAGAACGAAAAAACCAAACAGTATGTAACAATTATGCAATCGAGATTAGCTAATAAAAAACAACTACTTGCCACGCTTACCAGAAAAACCGCTTGGGGTAATGCTTTGAAATTAGCTGTACAGATGGAGTAATCATCTTAGAAAGGCTCTTCAATGGTGTAGAAGAATCAGACTTAAAGCTACGGAGTTATAACACGAAATCCAACTTGGTGTAGAAAGTGCGAGATCGAGATACTCTAATAGAGCAGTCATCCTAATGGAGCAGTCACCCTGAAAAGAATTCAAGAGATCAGCTAGAAACAAGTAACCCGTATAGAGATCAGCTACAAACAAATCGCCCTGTAGAGAGTTCAGCTACAAACAATTCACCCTGTAGAGAGATCAGCTAGAAGAAGTTTCCTCATAGGGAGTTCAACTATGTAGTTCAACTAGAAGAAGTCACCTTGTAGAGAGTTCAGCTACTAAGAAACTATCATGCAGAGAGTTCAGCTGCAAACAAATCACCTATAGAGAGTTCAGCTACAAACAAATCACCCTGTACTGACATCAGCTAGAAGAAATTACCTTGTGGATAGTTCAGCTACAAAAAAATCACCCTATAGAGTGATCAGTTAGAAGAAATCACCTTGTAGAGAGTTCAGTTACAAAGAAACTACCATGTAGAGAGTTCAGCTGCAAACAAATAACCTGTAGCTAAAGAGTTCAGCTACAAACAAAATCACCCTGTAGAAAGATCAGCTAGAGGAAGTCACCTTGTGGAGAGTTCAGTTACAAAAAAACCACCATGTAGAAAGTTCAGCTACAACTAGTGACCCTGTAGAGACATTAGCTAGAAGAAGTTACCATGTAGAGAGTTCAGCTACAAAGAAACCATTATGTAGAGAGTTCAACTACAAACAAGTGACCCTGTAGAGACATCAGCTAGAAGAAGTTACCTTGTAGAGAGTTCAGCTACAAACAATTCACCCTGTACAGAGATCAGCTAGAAGGAATTACCTTGTGGAGAGTTCAGCTACAAACAAATCACCCTGTAGAAAGATCAGCTAGAAGAAGTCACCTTGTGGAGAGTTCAGTTACAAAGAAACCACCATGTAGAGAGTTCAGCTGCAAATAAATCACGTGTAGAGAGTTCAGCTACAAACAAATCACCCTATAGAGAGATCATCTAGAAGAAGTCACCTTGTAGAGAGTTCAGTTACAAAGAAACCACCATGTAGAAAGTTCACTACAAAGAAATCACCCTGTAGAAAGATCAGCTAGAGGAAGTCACCTTGTGGAGAGTTCAGTTACAAAAAAACCACCATGTAGAAAGTTCAGCTACAACTAGTGACCCTGTAGAGACATTAGCTAGAAGAAGTTACCATGTAGAGAGTTCAGCTACAAAGAAACCATTATGTAGAGAGTTCAACTACAAACAAGTGACCCTGTAGAGACATCAGCTAGAAGAAGTTACCTTGTAGAGAGTTCAGCTACAAACAATTCACCCTGTACAGAGATCAGCTAGAAGGAATTACCTTGTGGAGAGTTCAGCTACAAACAAATCACCCTGTAGAAAGATCAGCTAGAAGAAGTCACCTTGTGGAGAGTTCAGTTACAAAGAAACCACCATGTAGAGAGTTCAGCTGCAAATAAATCACGTGTAGAGAGTTCAGCTACAAACAAATCACCCTATAGAGAGATCATCTAGAAGAAGTCACCTTGTAGAGAGTTCAGTTACAAAGAAACCACCATGTAGAAAGTTCACTACAAAGAAATCACCCTGTAGAAAGATCAGCTAGAAGAAGTCATCTTGTATAGAGTTCATTTACAAAGAAACCGCCATGTAGAGAGTTCAGCTACAACTAGTGACCCTGTAAAGACATCAGCTAGAAGAATTTACCATGTAGAGAGTTCAGCTACAAAGAAACCATTATGTAGAGAGTTCAACTACAAACAAATCACTCTGTAGAGACATCAGCTAGAAGAAGTCATCTTGTATAAAGTTCAAGTTCATTTACAAAAAACCACCATGTAAAGACTTCAGCTACAACTAGTGACCCTGTAAAGACATTAGCTAGAAGAAGTTACCTTGTAGAGAGTTCAGCTACAAACAAATCACCGTATACAGAGATCAGCTAGAAGAAATTACCTTGTGGAGAGTTCAGCTACAAACAAATCACCCTGTAGAAAGATCAACTAGAAGATGTCACCTGGTAGAGAGTTCAGTTACAAAGAAACCACCATGTAGAGAGTTCAGCTGCAAGCAAATAACCTGTAGAGAGTTCAGCTACAAATAAATCACCCTGTAGAAAGATCAGCTAGAAGAAGTCACCTTGTAGAGAGTTCAGTTATAACGAAACCACCATGTAGAGAGTTCAGCTACAAACAATTCACCCTGTACAGAGATCAGCTAGAAGAATTACCTTGTGGAGAGTTCAGCTACAAATAAATCACCCTGTAGAGAGATCAGCTAGAAGAAGTCACTTTGTAGGGAGTGTTCAGTTACAAAGAAATAATCATGTAGAGAGTTCTGTAATATTATATATATATATAATTTGTACATTTACTAATAAAATCAGAAATTATTTAAAGTATTTATCACCTGCTTCATCTTTTCTTCTTCCTGTGGTAAAGAAAAAAAAGATAGGTTAAAAAAGTCCCAAAGTCAAATACAAAAAGAAGTGAAATCTAATCCAAAACAGCCAAGCCGTAATAAAAGTGTGTGGCCCTCAAAAAGGCAATGGTGAAAAGATGTGAAATCGAAGGTGGCGGCAAAGAAATGGCTTTGATGGTAGGTTAATGGTAAAAATTTTAATAATGACAATTCAGGTGTATTTTGTGCCAAGACCAAGCGGCACCAAATTCATCTGAATTGTCGTTATTAAATATTTTTTTACCATTAACCTACCATCACAGCCATTTCTTGGCCGCCACCTAAGCCCACCTTGGATTTCACATCTTTTTTCACCATAGCCTCTTTGAGGGCTGCACTCTTTTTTTACAGCTTGGCTGTTTTGGATTAGATATATATAACAATAATATTTTGATGCATAAAACTCTAGTGTTATACATGCTACTATCGGTCACATTTGTTGAAAAGCCTTTAAAGCCTTATACTTATGTAATACTGTATTGATAGCTAATTTTGTGGACTGACTATAGGGAGATTATGGTCATGAACTATACCTACATCTTGTATCCCCTTAAATATATATTTGCCTTTAGAGAGACACACACCCAAGATGTGGTGGAGTCTGAGTGCTTAACCAATTAGACAATTTGAATTTCACAATTTGGTTCTATATAGCAAAACGTGTTCCTTGTTTGCAAGTATAGCTAAAAAGCTAACGACTTCGATAAAATATTTTCCAAAGCTTTACAGCAATAAAATTTAGCATACAGGTTTTATAAACAGTACTAGCAGAGACCTTTATCTAGGAAATGACTAAAGAGGAGTCACAATGAGAATAATGGGGGACGATGGTTTTAAACATCTTTGCAGTCATGGCTAGTTCACACACGAGGCATCTAAAGGGGCATGCCATGCACCTAGGATATTTTAGATTCCATCAGGTGCATTCTCAGATACAATCCTAAAGTACCTGAGAATGATCTACAGTACCTGAGAATGATCAGAAGTAATCTCATGCTTGTATTCTCAGGTACAGTTCTGGGTTATTGTACATACCTGACAAAATACACGTGTCATGTATTTCATTCAGTTGTTGTTGACATATTCACTGAGATTTTAATTTAGAGATTAAGGAGTTCATTTGTCAAAGGGGGTAAAGGGGGGGGGGGGGGGGGGGGGTAAAAAAGCACTGACCCAAATGTACATGCCCCACCCCTGGATATCTCTCCACTTTTTGGTTGTATATGTAACCTGCAGTACTCATGATTAGCTTAAAAAATATACAAAAATTGAGTGGCAAACGAAATGTAGATGAAGAGTGTAATCACGTGGGCAGTTGGATTTATATGAATTTGCTGCTGGTAAAAAATTACCATAACTTTGAAATGGGATATGCTATGAGTTTGCAACAAGTATCAACTTATTTCATGGATAGAGATATTCAAAATGTGGCACCTAGTTTGAACAAATTGAGTGTTGTATGGGTGAAATATATACAACGGTCATTATTTGTGAGCATAAAATTAGTTGTAGTGGATACCAAAGGTCAAATATGTGATGGCTCCACATCTCAAAATACACTTCATGGTAAGTAGGTAGGTAGGTACTATGTGTAAAGTTTAATACTTTCTGCACAAAGTGCACAATTTGCTCATTTTTGCTAGCTAAGCCGCTCTACTATAAAGGATCAGTTCAGATCAACTAAGTTAACATGCTTATGCCTGCCCTATGTATTATTATGCTATATACTCTTTCTTCTAGCATTGACCTTATAAAGCCTTAAAACTGTACATATGGTTAATTCTTTCACTTGTAATTCTATAGATGGTTTTACTGGAATGAATTGTACAACAATTAACATAGATGATTGTAATCCTAATCCTTGTATGAATAATGGAACTTGTACAGATGGAGTTAATTCTTTCACATGCAATTGTGTGGATGGCTTTACTGGAGAGAACTGTACAACTAACATAGATGATTGTGATCCTAATCCTTGTATGAAAAATGGAACTTGTACAGATGGAGTTAATTCTTTCACATGTAATTGTGTGGATGGTTTTACTGGAGAGAACTGTACAACTAACATAGATGATTGTGATTCTAATCCTTGTATGAATAGTGGAACCTGTACAGATGGAGTCAACTCTTTTACATGCAATTGTGTGGATGGTTTTACTGGAGAGAATTGTACAGCTAACATAGATGATTGTGATCCTAATCCTTGTATGAATAATGGAACTTGTACAGATGGAGTTAATTCTTTCACATGCAATTGTGTGGATGGCTTTACTGGAGAGAACTGTACAACTAACATAGATGATTGTGATCCTAATCCTTGTATGAAAAATGGAACTTGTACAGATGGAGTTAATTCTTTCACATGTAATTGTGTGGATGGCTTTACTGGAGAGAACTGTACAACTAACATAGATTATTGTGATCCTAATCCTTGTATGAATAATGGAACTTGTACAGATGGAGTTAATTCTTTCACATGCAATTGTGTGGATGGCTTTACTGGAGAGAACTGTACAACTAACATAGATGATTGTGATCCTAATCCTTGCATGAAAAATGGAACTTGTACAGATGGAGTTAATTCTTTCACATGTAATTGTGTGGATGGCTTTACTGGAGAGAACTGTACAACTAACATAGATGATTGTGATCCTAATCCTTGTATGAATAATGGAACTTGTACAGATGGAGTTAATTCTTTCACATGCAATTGTGTGGATGGCTTTACTGGAGAGAACTGTACAACTAACATAGATGATTGTGATCCTAATCCTTGCATGAAAAATGGAACTTGTACAGATGGAGTTAATTCTTTCACATGTAATTGTGTGGATGGCTTTACTGGAGAGAACTGTACAACTAACATAGATTATTGTGATCCTAATCCTTGTATGAATAATGGAACTTGTACAGATGGAGTTAATTCTTTCACATGCAATTGTGTGGATGGCTTTACTGGAGAGAACTGTACAACTAACATAGATGATTGTGATCCTAATCCTTGCATGAAAAATGGAACTTGTACAGATGGAGTTAATTCTTTCACATGTAATTGTGTGGATGGCTTTACTGGAGAGAACTGTACAACTAACATAGATGATTGTGATCCTAATCCTTGTATGAATAATGGAACTTGTACAGATGGAGTTAATTCTTTCACATGCAATTGTGTGGATGGCTTTACTGGAGAGAACTGTACAACTAACATAGATGATTGTGATCCTAATCCTTGCATGAAAAATGGAACTTGTACAGATGGAGTTAATTCTTTCACATGTAATTGTGTGGATGGCTTTACTGGAGAGAACTGTACAACTAACATAGATGATTGTGATCCTAATCCTTGCATGAAAAATGGAACTTGTACAGATGGAGTTAATTCTTTCACATGTAATTGTGTGGATGGCTTTACTGGAGAGAACTGTACAACTAACATAGATGATTGTGATCCTAATCCTTGTATGAAAAATGAAACTTGTACAGATGGAGTTAACTCTTTCACATGCAATTGTGTGGATGGTTTTACTGGAGAGAATTGTACAACTAACATAGATGATTGTGATCCTAATCCTTGCATGAAAAATGGAACTTGTACAGATGGAGTTAATTCTTTCACATGTAATTGTGTGGATGGCTTTACTGGAGAGAACTGTACAACTAACATAGATGATTGTGATCCTAATCCTTGTATGAAAAATGGAACTTGTACAGATGGAGTTAATTCTTTCACATGTAATTGTGTGGATGGTTTTACTGGAGAGAACTGTACAACTAACATAGATGATTGTGATCCTAATCCTTGTATGAAAAATGGAACTTGTACAGATGGAGTTAACTCTTTCATATGCAATTGTGTGGATGGTTTTACTGGAGAGAATTGTACAGCTAACATAGATGATTGTGATCCTAATCCTTGTATGAAAAATGGAACTTGTACAGATGGAGTTAACTCTTTCACATGCAATTGTGTGGATGGTTTTACTGGAGAGAACTGTACAACTAACATAGATGATTGTGATCCTAATCCTTGTATGAAAAATGGAACTTGTACAGATGGAGTTAACTCTTTCACATGCAATTGTGTGGATGGTTTTACTGGAGAGAACTGTACAACTAACATAGATGATTGTGATCCTAATCCTTGTATGAATAATGGAACTTGTACAGATGGAGTTAACTCTTTCACATGCAATTGTGTGGATGGTTTTACTGGAGAGAACTGTACAACTAACATAGATGATTGTGATCCTAATCCTTGTATGAATAATGGAACTTGTACAGATGGAGTTAATTCTTTCACATGTAATTGTGTGGATGGCTTTACTGGAGAGAACTGTACAACTAACATAGATGATTGTGATCCTAATCCTTGTATGAAAAATGGAACTTGTACAGATGGAGTTAATTCTTTCACATGTAATTGTGTGGATGGCTTTACTGGAGAGAACTGTACAACTAACATAGATGATTGTGATCCTAATCCTTGCATGAAAAATGGAACTTGTACAGATGGAGTAAATTCTTTCACATGTAATTGTGTGGATGGCTTTACTGGAGAGAATTGTACAACTAACATAAATGATTGTGATCCTAATCCTTGCATGAAAAATGGAACTTGTACAGATGGAGTTAATTCTTTCACATGTAATTGTGTGGATGGCTTTTCTGGAGAGAATTGTACAACTAACATAGATGATTGTGATTCTAATCCTTGTATGAATAGTGGAACTTGTACAGATGGAGTTAATTCTTTCGTATGCAATTGTGTGGATGGTTTTACTGGAGAGGACTGTACAACTAACATAGATGATTGTGATCCTAATCCTTGTATGAATA
The DNA here is from genome assembly GCF_963678975.1 of Dysidea avara. Taxonomy (NCBI): domain Eukaryota; kingdom Metazoa; phylum Porifera; class Demospongiae; order Dictyoceratida; family Dysideidae; genus Dysidea; species Dysidea avara. The sequence continues at coordinate 27,813,732 of NC_089275.1, forward strand.
ATGGAACTTGTACAGATGGAGTTAACTCTTTCACTTGTAATTGTGTGGATGGTTTTACTGGTGAGAATTGTACAACTAACATAGATGATTGTGATCCTAATCCTTGTATGAATAGTGGTAAGTATAATGAGGGAAGTAACTCCAATAATATTTTATGTTTGTTTAGTAGAATTTTAGTGGTTTTGCTAAATGTTGTAAAGTGTAATTAGTTGATATGCTTTGATTGCCACTGTTTTTTAGCTTACTTTATTTATTCCGTTTAGCTACAAACTATACCCAAATTTCTAGTACATATCATTCATATGTACATATCCAGTAAAGTAATGCTTGTAAGCTAAATCCATGAAATTGTCATTTGCCTCCTTTGTTTCATAATTTTTTATTTCTTTCATCCCTACTATTATTTAATGTATGCTAAGTTCAGAGAGGAAAAGTGTGGTTCATATTCCATACTGTGCCATAGTGTGCTGTAGTTTATATCAAAGTGTGCTTTATATTCCTTTGTAGCCATGTGTATCACATCAAAGGAAAGGGCAGTAAAAAACCTGATAAAGTTTGTGTCTAGTTGTGTACCAAGTCTATAAATTGCTAAAATGTAAAGTGGCCATTGTACTTAGCTTTCAGCTATGTTTGGTCAGTCACACAATGCTATAAATGAAGAACAGTACAAGAAGTGCCTCTGAATTCACTCTTGAATACACTGATGCTCATGATAGTATATAAGCAGGAATCCATGACGTACTACCCACAAATCATAATCTACTGGTGTAGTGGAGAGCACAAGGAGAAAGGTAAGTCCATGATACACGCATTGTAGCTGCATCAGCAGATGAAATGTACTTCTTGGGCCTAAGCAATGCTTAACAGTTAAGAAATCAAGTTTGTTGCATTTAACATAGTGGAGTTATGCTTGGCTGAAGCGTCAGTCATTTAGTCATATAATTTTAGTCAATAGGAAATCGGTTAAATGACATTTTTAAAAATCCATTAAACCTACATTTAGGTCTGAAATTTTTGGCTTGATTATGCCTATCCAATATTGCTAAGCTTTGTGAAGAAAAGGTGAGGCTAGATTTTTTTGTTTTTTTAAGAAAGTGCAAATCTTTGTGACTTCTACTGTGCTATACAATACTGCCTTGTTGTATGATAAGTGGAATACTGAAGTACATACATGCAAGTGGCAAAGGGAAGTTAGAAGTTTATTAAGTTCAAGAATAGATGCTGACCTGTATAATATGCACTTATTCAATGGGGATGCATGAAATTCTCCCACACACCCTCAAAAATTTACTACGTATATACCTGAAAGTTATACCTTCTATATACTGTAAATCATAGCACAACAATTCTTTTGGAATTTCTTTTGGTTTGATGTGTAGTGTGGCCTAGTGGGTAATTAGCTAGAAACATGTTTAGGCCTGAGTCATATATATGCAAACTTTTGCCCAAAATGCTTTCAGAATTTCCCAAAATTTTCATCTATTCTGCTCTTCAGTGTTCCCATTGGCTTGCATTATACTTGTAGGTTAGCAACATTTCTTACAATTGTCTTGGAACATTTTAATCAGTGAATGCTCTAATATTAAAAGTATTTCACTACAGAGTGACTGTTCTATTAAAGAGAATTGATCTAAGATCTATGTATCATAAAGGGTATTTTTTGATGGGGAGCCACCTCAGATTTGACTTTTTGTGACTTTTACATCCAATTTAATACTTAAAAGTGGTCATTTTTTCATCTGTATTACCCATAAATGGTTCAAAATTCACAAACTTTGGTGTCAAATTAATGCTCTTGCTCTGAAGAGTACACTGACATTTAAAGAAAGTCCATGTATAATACACTTGAGTACTCTATTGCAGTTTGTAGTTTCCACTGACTGCTAGCTCTGTTAGGAAGCATTTGTGTATTTCATGGAATTAAGTTTCACAGTTTGAAATATCCACCTAATATGCTAGCATTATGCTGGCATCCACTCTAGCCTATTATGTTCGGCATATTTGTTACCGAATTTTGGATAATCACCTTTATGGTCATGCCTGAAACATCTGAAATTTTTGAAACTAGCTAGCATGGTACTGTTAATAGCAGAAAAATATTTTTCTAATATTTTAAATTTTTTCTTGTAATTCAAGGTATCTATGGTTTATTCTACCCATAAATAGGCAGGAATTTAACTTATAATGCAATGTTTCAGAACTAAATATTTAATGTGTTAAATGTACCCATAAGACTGATTACGAATACATGAGGTGAATACATGAGGTGAATACATTGCTACAAATATTTAAAAATTTTTTATTCAATAGATTTTCTGCTGCCTGACTGGCTTACTAATGCCTTTGTACAAGCATGGCTAAGGTTACGGTCTTGATTTTTTCATTCTTTGACATTACTTCAGCCTGACAAATGCCTTTTGGCCCACTGCTACATGTATCATGAACTTATCGTTGTCCTCCTTTGTGTCCCATTTCTTTAGCTGACAGCCCAAGGTGTTGATTTGCAGTAGCACATGATAGCTTCCTTGTATTTCTAAATGGGAATCATCCGTATTTTACATGACAACTGGATTGTTAGCAGAGGTGCTTCTTGTAATGCTGTGTAACAGCTGAAAAATAATGATGTGTAATGGTCACTTCACTTTCAAGTCGTCAATTGATAGTTGAGGTGCTCATTAGGCATGAGACTATTGTGCTCCAAAATTTTTCTTGAGAAGTGCTCAAACTCACCTATTGTGCTTTTTAAGAAATGCCCGTTATTCCCAAAATTATGCTACCATCTATGCATATAGCCAATAATGTTACTTTAGAAACTACTGAACTGCAGTACATATGTACAGTGTACTGTAGCTATACAGATGTACCTACTGTACTAAGTAATGATTTGAAAGGAAACTAGATTATGCCATTGAGAATGTAAAGATGTTGGATGTACTATTTTAAGGTAATATTAATATTTTTGTGTAGAATTAACAATTACAAGATCATTCACATCAGTTACAATACTGGAAGGACAATCAGTTAATATATCATGTTCACCATCCATAATTGAACTCTCCTTGATTTGGTTACACAATGGAACAAACATTGTAGTAGGTAGTATTACATTTTCTTCACCAAACAATCACAACCTTACCATTGGAAATGCTCTACCTACTCACAGTGGAGTGTACACATGTATAGCCACAGCTGGTGGGACAACAGCAGAACAACATATTTCCGTAAATGTTGTACAAGGTAAATACCGTACTGTAAGTTCTTATGCAAATTTAGTACCATAATATTATACTGTGGTACAAAGAGCAATACTATATATTCATGTGGCAATCATGTGAAAGTTAGTCTTAAAATTGCTGAACAAAAATAATGCAAAAGACAGGAATACACCCAGGTATACAACTGAAAAAGCTAACCAAGCCTTCATTGTTGAGCATATGATATCTTTCACGAATGTACACATGAAGGCTTGTGAGCTACGAGTGTATGAAGGTAAGTTATGGTGAGTTTGGGGATAGCTACTACTAAAGGTAAGTTTTTATTGAGATTAAGGCAAGCTAGGGTTTAATGATGTGAAACATCTGTTCCACCAAGAGTTGACCAGTTAAGATGGATTGGACAAATAGTAAAAAAAATTGAATTCTTCTGTTTGCTGTACAAATAGCCATGCCATAGTACAAAAATTTAATGAGGTATATAAAATTGCAATCCAGTAAAAATTGCTCCTTAAAATGTTTCATTAAAGTGTTATATTCTGTACTACAAATATTTCACTCTTCAAAATCTGATTCATAAAGAAATTTGCATATTAAACTTTTGCACTATACAGTGCAGTGGTTGTGATGTATGATAGTGCTAAACTATATTATATTAAATTAATATATTAATATAGCATTTAATATATTATATTAAATGCTATTATATTAAATTGTGATATTTATTTGCACTAATAGACATTATATAGGTTATAGTATTCATGGTTTTTATTGCTTATCACACTTTTAAGCAATGCTTCAGAACTTCTCTCAATTATGGTCTGATTGTTGTAGAGTATATATCAGAATAGTCATATATACGTATTATTATCATGTGACTGTTGTATTAAGTGAACCTCAACTTTTATGTATGTTATGTTCTGCATGTTGTGTGTTGTATACTGCTGTTGGTTCTAAAGTTCTGTCATACACAATACCAACTAAAACTTTGCTTGATAGTTTCTCAACCAATACTTCTAGCATTATGTTATGTAGCTTATTTTAGCATTCTATTTTTTCATTGTTTTATCAGTGTGCAAAGAGGATTTCTCAGAAGCTTTGTTCTGGCCTAACAGTAGACAGGATTCACTATTCACTCAATCATGTTCACAACTTCATCCCAGTTTTCGTTCTGGTGTTAATGTTGGTCGACAGTGTAGGAGTAATGGAAGTTGGTCTCCGGTTGATCTAAGAAACTGCACCATGTTCATAGGCTCAAAACCCGTTGTGATAGTTTACTTTACTGTGGCTACGAACAATACTGATGTGGTAACTCCAGTGAACATTACTGATAATGTGAGCGACTGTTAGTTAATGTGAATTGCTGTTATCAATGATCTTATTAAAAAATTGGTTTACCATCCAATGAAAGAGAGATTAAGTTGTGATTCCATGACAAATTGAGAAAACTTTAAGTACACACTGGAATAACAAGCTGTGACCATAGTATCTACAAGTCAGAGTATGTACAAGCTGAGCTTAGCCCTGTGAAAACAGAGAAAAAAGAAAGTATACCTTAATAATTATGATTAGTTATGAAAATAAAGATGTCAAGAGCAAACATGTGCGGTTTGGTTCCAATACAAGTGTGGGAAAGGGAAACAGTACTTTTATGGCTTCTAGACTTGTACCAATTATGCCACTATAATTTCAAGTATAATAGGCCAACAAAAGCATCAAGTATTATGGCAGCGTATATAGGATGACTTTCAACATTTAATTGAAATTCACAATGCATGTGCCATAGGGATAGCAAAACATGAGCACACAACACATTGTCATTGTATTTCATAGCAAGGAAACATTTAATGTTTATTGTTTTCACTATTTTTGGCTGACTATTTCCACTTTTCCATAGCAAGATCGACATACTCTAATAGAGCAGTCACTTACTGTAATACAACAGTCAGGAAATGCCGGTATGCTGCAACAAAGCTCTTGAGCATAACCTTGATTTTGAAAGCATAATTTTGAGCATATTAGGCTCAATCTTTAAGTACTGCTTAAAGCATAATAGGCTATTGTCAAAGTATAACTAATGAAGTTTATGGTGAGAATTTTGATTGGTCTTAAATATTAATTGTGTCAACCAATTAAATGAAAAGATTTTGATATATTTTTAGCAGATCAACCAGGACTACAAATGAGCAAAATTTCCATAACATGAGTAATTCCATCCTAGCATAATTAAATGGTTTGAGTGTTCAGCTCATCATGTACATACTTAAAGCAATTCTTACAATTTTAGATGTTTGAGGAGATTCCATATTCTATATTGCAATTCATAGCATTGACAAATAGTATAGCACAAGTTTTACAGTCTTTTAATGAATGATGATAATTATTGTAAATTGACTTCAATGTGGTTTTTGCTCTGCAATCATAAGAAAATCCCATGATAAAGTTACCCGTAGACCATTAATATTTTTTTGCAATGTCATAACATTTCATATAATTATATTTGGTATATATAAATTATACAGGTATTAGGAGTATTACAGGATGATCTTACACTGGATATTGGTAATGCTGTGAATAGAACTTGGAATTATTATAGCTCAAACACTGGAGTGATGTTTATGAGTTTTTCAATATCTTTTAATCTGCAAACCATGCCACTATCCAGTGCAGATATTTTGACAGATATCCAGAATATACTGACAACCAACCATAGCACACTTTTCCCTACTGGTTTTGACTTAACAAATCAAGGATTTCAAGTGTTGTCATTCCAGTCAAGCTGTAAGGATACATGTTTTATTATCACATTTCCTTGAAGGATATGAATGAATGTGAATTAAATGTAATTTTCTGCATTTATAGAACTTTGCGTGGGTGAGATCAAAAGAAAAAGTGTACTTTAAATTTCATAAAGTACACTTTAGGGCAAACAGTACTTTATTGCCCACAAAAAGTGCTTTATTGCACCGCAAAGAGCGCTTTAATCCTACAATAAAGCACTCTTTGTGGTACAATAAAGCACTTTTTGTGGGCAATAAAGCACAGTTGCCAAGTGCCTTAGTGCAGACTAATAGCCTGCGGCATTCATTCCAGTACAACTAATCCCCCAAGCCAGAGAAGGCTGATAGCCCTCGCCACGCTGAGTAGTCAATCACCCCAGCCGATACGAGTTCTACTACTGGATCGCATTTATAGACATAGGTATTTAAATGCTTCTATGATGGGTGGGAGAAGGTAACGTTGCTGTTACGTTTGTTAATGTAAGCGGACAAGTCCTGGAGATATCACGGAAATACTTCACCATGTGTCACAATAGAATCAATTGTGGGTTGTGACAAAACCTGCCAAAATACGCAGTAAACTACTATGCCAAACTATGGTGAACTACGCGTGAGTTACTTTGTTAAACTAGTTTGTGTGCATTCAGGCTGCTAATAGTTCATGCAATGCATGTTAATTATGAGTCCTAGTGTATGGTGAAGCTACACAACTAGAAAGTTCCATAAATTATTCAAAGCATTTCCTTGCTCGTGCTATATGAAAAATAAAACACTCAGAGCTTGGCCTCAATGCTAATAAAGCATTCGGCTTCATCTCATGCTTTATTAGCCTCTCAGCCATGTGCCTCGTGCTTTATTTTTCATATAGCACTCGTGGCAATGCTTTCACATAATACAAAACTGAGAATGTGGGCACCATAACAAAAAAAATAGATCATATTCTAGTGCTTGAATAAAATATCTTCATTCTGTAATTTGTATTACAAAGCCAAATAATTGTTATAATAAGGACAGTCATATCTTAATGAGAATGAATGTTGCAAGTAGGGACCCTCAGAATAATTATGTCTTAATCACTCCCTCTAGCAATTCTGTTTTCTTTATATACTATTCCCATAATTAATTTTTAAAGTGATTTGCATTTTACTACTTTTAATGCAGTTTCTAGTGTTAAACTGCAACTTACAATATCAAGACACTCTAATAGAGCAGTTGCAAACTCATCTGTGATTTTTTAGTAGGATGAGTACTTGAGTAGCAATTTCAATAGAGGTTCTCATTCCTTTTCATTCCAGTTTTACACCAGAAGTATTAAAGAAGTGTCTCCAAAAGAACTTTACTACATACTGCAAGTGAAATTGTTGATTATTCACAATTTATTATGTCAATTCTCAGAATATATCTCTACTTCCTTATACCATATATTATTCTCAAAATCATTCTGTGGGCCCCTAGTTATGAGTCAAAGGTTTGCAAAAGTAATGCCGACAACAGCTAGAATTCTCCAAACAATAAATTAATAGCATCCCCAAAAAGCTGCCACAGAATCTTGCACAATGAATTTATATACCTCAGTAAGTGATAGTATAATATTATTTAAATCCGTATTGATAGTTATTTTAATTATCAAAAAGTTAGGTGGCTGCCATGAAATGGCTGCAATGATGTTAATGAAAATAATTTTAATAATGACTTTGTGTATTGTTTAAATGTATTATCATTAACAAAATGGCCACCACCTTTCATTTCACAAAATCAGTTGTAAACTAGTTTACAAATGGTTGTAACAAGGCTAACTATCTCTTTTTGGCCACACAGTCTGGCCACTAATTAGTTACAGACATCAAACAAAACGACATACCAGACCAACAAAGGAAATCACAATACAAAGCAATGAATTTGGCTAATACATCAAGGAAATGAATTGCTTTGGAACAAATAAACATGCAGCACTCACTCATATGGACACAGTACAACTGGTGGACTGAGTCGGTATTTGTATACCACACGCTCGTTTGCCAATAAATCCAACTAACCAAGACTACCATAGCACTGCACCACTCAAAAATGAATATCAGATACTTTGGCTACACCTGTCTAAATGTGAAGTAGTACAATGGCTGAGTGGTTGGCATCAATATACCTGACCTCGCACTTGCACATGGTATATTTCATGCATTGCCCTGACCACAGGGCAATATCATGATATCGCCCTGTTAGAGCAAGATCATGATATAGCCCAGACCACTACTGCCTGTGATGCTGAGGCAATTACAAAGCATCAGTTTCCTTTAAATATTAATATAAAGATGCTTAAAATTTTGAATTGTGTGTTTGAGTTTAACATGTTTTTTTGGTTAGGCTAGGTGTTGTTTTGAAGGAAAAACAATGGAGCGAGTCAGCATTGCATACGGTAGTTCAGTTACTAGGCATCACTAGATAATCTTTTTCGCAATGTGGGAATTGTTTTTCTATACAGCACATTTCAACCACATGACAAGATGGCTCAGACATTCTAAAACTATATGCCTAAATAATCATTTATTTTAGCACCTTAGGTTACTTTAGGCATCCACAAAGTAGTTATTTGGTTTAAACTGGTATCACTACAACCAGCAAAACCCACAGTAATTTCTTTTCATGCCGACAATTTAAACCCACAATTGATGTTTGCAAACGTCTGTATAAAAATAATGTGGTGAATGCAGGTTTGTTCTTCACCTATTAGGTGAGAAGTGGTATAATATTACTTACATGTGGTCCAAGGCTGCAGGTATATAAATCAGGCAAATCTCAAGTGGCCATAGTATAACTATTAAATGTGACCAGATGTATGAAAAGGGGCCGTATAGCCTTTCCAATTGTATGTACTTGACAATCCATAACTTGACTTGTGAGTATGGTGGTACCAGCCTGAAATTTGGTCACTTTACACTCCTAACATAACACAATTCCTGGATGTAATTAAGATAATAGGTTGAACACATGATTGAGTTATGACTTGTCAAATTTGGAAAGACTATAAGACCCCTTTTCGCCAATCTGATCACAAATATATGTACAAGGTAAAGGATTTTTTAATAAAGTAATCATAGTCATAAAAAGTAGTAGTTACCTACACCTGTAGATATACTGCCTATTTCAGTCTCTACCAGGGATTAAATGTTCACCAGTATATGTGACCGGATTTGCGTAAAGGGGTCTTCCACACACATCAAATTGAAAGTTCATAACTTGGAATTGGAAAAATATATTTACTGGAAATTTAGCCAGTATTGAACACCAACATAATATTTTAGGTTTGTACCTTTCTTGAACATGAAGCTATGGTCTTCCAAGTTCATAGAATTGGATGTGTGTGGAAGACCCCTTTTTGCAAACCGGTCACATATCTGCAAATAATAGGAACCTCCCTTGTTTCATTACTTTTTACTATGTCCATAATCCCTAATCAAACTCATAATTTTTCTTGTACTTGTTTGTTTACTTTTCATATCAAGACACACGGTAGTGCGTCGTGAGGCCCAAGAAGCCGGCACGCCACACCATGAGTATATTTACAGGAAGAAAGTAAACGCAATTTTCACACCTTTGTAGCTTCATTCCTTATCCAATTGAAATCAAACTTGCTACAGAAGTGCCTGCTAGGTAGGGGAGCCCACATTCCAAATTTGAAGAAAATCGCTAAAGCCATTTCCGAAATAAGAACGGCCAAAGTTTTTTTTTTCTTAGTTTTTTTCTTCTACTTCTTTTCGCACACTTTGCAAAACCCGCCATAAAACGCGAATGCGTACTCAAATCGGGCTGAAATTTGGCACACTTAAAGGGATCATTAAGGCGAATCTCAGTACCAAGTTTGATAGGAATCCGATGAATATTCATGGTTTATGACCAATTATTTGCGTAAAATAAGGTCGAAGGTCTGTCACGCCCACAGGGTAAACCGCTTGAAGGAATGAGCTGAAAATTGCTATGTAGATGAAGTAACTATCGTAGAAGTGCCTTTTTGTGGTTTGAAATGAATCCAGTTAAAGGCCATCGAAATATGACACAAAACCCAACCTATGTCACAACTACGCGATCGATTTTTATGAATAAAAAAACTATTAGTTTTCACGCCTACCAGGCAAACCGCTTAGAGCAGTGAGCTGAAAATCGGTGTGTAGCTGGAATAATTATCATAGAATGTCCTTGCAGTAGTACAGAAGAATCGGACTACAAACCACTGAGTTATGATTCCAAAGCCAACTACGTGTAGCATATGCGAGATCGAGATACTCTAATAGAACAGTCACCCTAATAGAACATTCAGCTACTTTTATAACTTACTCCATTATAGAATTATATTACATTGCAAGTTATTCTGTAGGAGTTCAGCTACAAACAGTTAATCTTATAGACAATTCAGCTACAAGCAAGTCACCCTGTAGAGAGTTCAGCTACAAATATGTTGCTGTAGAGATTCAGAAAATTATAAGTCACACTGAAGAGAATTCAACTATAAACAAGTCACCTTGTAGAGACAACAAGTCACTCTGTAGAGAATTCAGCTACAAACAAGTCACTGCGTAAAGGGTTTAGCTCAGCGGCGGAGGAAGTAGTTGATATGAGGGGGGGCTGGGCTGACCCAGACTTATTTCTATAGTTTGGTAAGGTGAGACCAAAAAAAAAAAGGTCGCAACCAACTGACAAGAGCTTTCCACCTCACCAGCTACCATTTCTAGCTGATAAACTACATAAAAATCCTTTCATAGCTCGCTACACACTGACTACTTTATTAGAGTGACTGCTCTATTAGAGTATCTCGATCTTTATCACGGTTTTCAGCCCCACTCCAAGAAAGATAATTTCGGTGTGATATCATTCTGAGGGGGGGCTTTAGCCCCCTAGCTCCCCCCTTTCCGCCGCCTATGGTTCAGCTACAAAAAAGCTACCCAGTAGAGAGTTCATCCAGATCAGCTACAAACAAGTTACTTTATGCAATGTTCACTGAGCTACAAGTAAGTCACTCTGTAGAGACTTCAGCTACAAACAAGTCACTCTGTAGTACAAACAAGTCACCGTGTAGCTGGAGAGTTCAGCAACCAATCAAAAAAACCACTCTGTAAAGAGTTCAGCTATACAAACATGTTATAACTCTATAGAGAAATTTAGAAGTCTATAGAGAGATCAGCTAGAAACAAGTAGTCATCCAGTAGAGAGATCAGCTACAAGACATCACATTATAGAGAGTTTAGTTACAAAGAAACCACCATGTAGAGAGTTCAGCTACAAAGTTATCACTCTGTAGAGAGTGCAGCTATGAACAGATCACCCTGTAGAGAGTTCAGCTAGAAAAAGTCATCCTGTAGAGAGATCAGCTAGAAGGACCACCTTGTAGAGAGTTCAACTACAAACAAATCACCCTGCAGATAGTTCAGCTACAAACAAGTCACCCTATAGAGAGATCAGCTAGAATAAATTACCTTGTACAGAGCTCAGCTACAAAGAAACCATCATATAAAGAGTTCAGCTGCAAACAAATCACCCTGTAGAAAGTTCAGCTATGAACAGATCACCCTGTAGAGAGATCAGCTAGAAGAAATCGCCTTGTAGAAAGTTCAGCTACAAAGAAACCACCATGTAGAGAGTTCAGCTGCAAACAAATCATCTGTAGATAGTTCAGCCAGAAACAAGTTCACCCTGTAGAGAGATCAGCTAGAAACAAGTCACCCCATAGAGAGAGCAGCTACAAAGAAACCATCCTGTAGAGAGTTCAATTACAAACAGATAACCCTATAGAGAGTTCAGCTAGAAACAAGTCACCGTGTAGAGAGATCAGCTAGAAACAAGTCACCGTGTAGAGAGATCAGCTAGAAACAAGTCATCCAGAGATCAGTTAGAAACAAGTCACCCTGTAGAGAGATCACCTACAAAGAAACCATGCTGTAGAGAGCTCAATTGCAGACAGAAAGCCCTATAGAGAGTTCAGTTATAAACAAGTCACCGTGTAGAGAGATCAGCTAGAAAAAAGTCACCGTGTAGAGAGATCAGCTAGAAACAAGTCATCCAGAGATCAGCTAGAAACAAGTCATCCTGTAGAGAGATCAGCTAGAAACAAGTCACCGAGATCAGCTACAAAGAAACCATCCTGTAGAGAGTTCGATCGCAAACAGAAATCCCTATAGAGAGTTCAGCTAGAAACAAGTCACTGTGTAGAGAGATCAGCTAGAAACAAGTCATCCAGTGATCAGCTAGAAACAAGTCACTCTGTAGAGAGATCAGCTGGAAACAAGTCAACCTGAAGAGAGATCAGCTACAAAGAAACCATCTTGTAGAGAGTTCAATTACAAACAGATAACCTTCTAGAGAGATCAACTAGAAACAAATCACCATTTAGAGAGATCGGCTAGAAACAAGTCATCCAGAGATCAGCTAGAAACAAGTCACCCTGTAGAGAGATCAGCTAGAAACAAGTCACTCTGTAGAGAGATCAGCTACAAAGAAACCATCCTGTAGAGAGTTCAGCTACCATCAAGTTACACTATAGAGAGATCAGCTAGAAACAAATCATCTTGTAGAGAGTTCAGTTGCAAACAAATCACCCTGTAGAGAATTCAGCCACCCTGTAGAGAGTTCAGCTTGAACAAGTCACCTTGTAGAGAGTTCAGCTACAAAGAAATCACCATGTAAAGAGTTCAGCTAGAAACAAATCACCCTGAAAAGAGTTCAGCCACAAGCAATGAGATTTTCAGCTACAGTTCTGTTATGTAAGAAGTCACCTTATTAACTACAGTATGTGATAATCATCATTCAATGTTAAATATATAAATATTTCATCAGACAGAAGCTATACACACAATTATTTCCTTTCTTCCAAAATTCCTTACAAGTTAAAAGGAAGCAGCATCAAAGCCATATGGCCAGCTTTGTGACTTGCAATACAAAAAGAAGTGATATCTAAGCCAAAACAGCCAAGCTGTAAAAAAAGAGTGCAGCCCCCAAGGTGAAAAAAGATGTGAAATCCAAGGTGGCGGCCAAGAAATGGCTGTGATGGTAGGTTAATGACAAAAATTTTAATTATGACAATTCAGGTGAATTTGCAATTGGTGCCGAATCCTAGTGGAGGAGGCAACACAAATTCACCTGAATTGTTGTAATTAAAATTTTTGCCATTAACCTACCATCACAGCCATTTCTTGGCCGCCACCTTGGATTTCACATCTTTTTTCACCTTGGGGGCCGCATTGTTTTTTTACAGCTTGGTTGTTTTGGCTTAGATACCAGTTAACAAACACGGACAACTATTGTGATGGCATAGTAGTATGCCCTGAGTATTTGATTATAGGGCATGTGACCAGTAGTTTGCCTCTAGTCTTGTAGTTTAAGGCATGTGACAAGTAGTATTAGCATTAGGGTCATAGTCAGGTTCAGGTTTGGTTTATTCTTCACTTCAGTTGGACATTTATAAGGTAGAAACTAAGGCAGGTGGTTGCTGCAGCACCAGTGGTACAGCGCTTATGAGTATGGACCATGAATAGGGATGCTAGGGTTCAAGCCCCAGCTGAGGTAATTTTTTTTGTCTAAGTTTTTTTTAATGTACATAACATTTCAGCGCTCCACTTTCCATAAGTCTGGATCCGCCCCTGACTGAGCTATCTCTTCACCAACATTTTAATAGGGTTTGATTGAAACTACCAAAACCCACCACTAAGTCAATGACATAGGCAGTGGAGACAGGGGGCCATGGCCCCCCACTTTTTTGGGACACTGTTTGCAAGAAAAGATCAAGATACTCTAATAGAACAGTCATGATCTGAATACTCTAATAGAGCAGTCACATTATTCAGAGAAGCAGTATAGCAAATTACTTTGCTATGTATGTGTAATTATAAATAAGGAGATATAATTGGTGGTGAGCAGCTATTGTTAGCAGGTTGTGACCTTTTATTAATTTATTTTTTGATCTTCAACTCACAGCTGGCCTTGCCCCCTCACTCTTTCACCTGCCCCGCCGCCCCTGGTCAATGATATAATATGCTAATGAGTGAACTTAAGTGCTCTCCCAATTTATTGTTGTAGTGTGGTAAAATTCTATTCTGTGATGTATACACTAGTTTTACAAACAATTATGCAAAATTAATACAAAAAGTAACACTGCTGAATGCTATTCAGTTGATTACAAATTTTACAACACATAATTACAACAACACAAATTTTACAACACATTTTTTATTCAGTCAACTCATAATTTATTTTACTTGAATATTGCAACTGAACAGCTGGCTACAGTCTAAAGCAAAATAATTACAGTAACAAACTACCTGCAAAACATAATCACAATCATGTGTGTGCATTACTAAAAATAATCAGTCATTACTATATTCCTCATATTCAAGTTCAGGGGTCAGAATAATGTTGTGCAACATTCACTCTATGTAAAATGTTTTGGTATTTATTTATAGTAAGCTGTTCATGTTCTGTTGACATCAAAAATGATGATAGAAACTTCACAGTTTGCAGTGGACCTAGTGTTGCTCCATGTTTGTGTGGTTCTAATAGTTGCAAGGTATGCATAATAGAACCTATAAAGCTATATAGACACATATCCTATACAGTGTAACAGTCCCACTTTTGCTGGTGATGGAAATGTGTGTGGACTAGACTCTGACAGTGATGGATTTCCTGATGGTGATCTGGGTTGTGATGAACCATCTTGTGACAAAGTTTGTTTAGTAACAAATTGTTTTGTTATCTTTACAATAAGTATGTTTTGATAACTAGGATGAATGTCCAGAAGTGTTTAGCGTTGATAGTAATGGTGTACAAAATGATGCATTTTGTAAAGAGATGGATGATTCAGGTATACAGTGTATGTAATAAATATTTATTTTGCCAGAAGCTGTATATTGATATTGTTGCTACATGTATATATAGTCTTCCTTCAGTTTTCTTATTATGATAGTAGAATGAATATTATTTTTTTCTAAGACATTATTGGGTGCCAGTTGGAACAAGATGAAACTTGGAACATAACATGGCCAGCAACTGTTGTTGGCGAAACTGCCATTCAAAAATGTCCTGGAGGAAGTGAAGTGGAAGGTATGGAATGATCAAGTAGTAGAAATATTTACATAGCTGTATATGTTTCATTGTGAATGTAGGTCTAGCAAGCAGAAGATGTGTTAGTGATGATCAGTGGACATCTCCTAATGTATCACAATGTCAAACAATAGGGCAAATACGACTTTTGATGAGAGCTGTAGAGTTGAGCAATCTGGTCAATAACACAATTACATCTGAAGACAGAGATTTGACAATAATGTTTATGCCTGAAACTTTAGTGGAGATTGCAATTGAATTGAATGAGATAACAAATCTTTCAGAATCACAACCATTATTACCAAATGATATTTCTTCTTCAGCTATTACTTTGGATATTATTACTACGTATGTTTGTTCCTGATATAAAATATTAACTATGTACACAGCTGTGTCTATCTTTATGTAAACTATGTATTGATCTTTGTTCGATTTCTCATTTTTTGTTCACAGGGTAACTGAAACTGTTAATGATGAAATTGGTCATCCAATGTCCATGCAAATAGCTGAGGTAAGGTCTATATACTAAAGAATGAGTTCACATAATATAGTATAATGCTATGAGTGTAGCAGGTTGTTGATGCAAGCCTATAAAAGTTTTTGTACTTTATTAAACTGATTGTAAGGCAAGTAGTTTTGACTAAAAAATATTTTGCAAACACTTTGAGTATACTAACACTTCAGTTTCTTCTCAAAATGACCATATTCCTCACCATACCAACACTACAGAACAGTTCTCTATAGCCTGAATAGGCATCATTGTAATCAAAGGTGAAGAACTTTGTGCATGTATAATGATGTGTTCATACTGTAACAGCACATTCCAGAAGTTTAACTCTCAGTAGCAAGCATTACCGGCAATTTTCAAATAGCATTGTGTACTTAAGGG
Source organism: Dysidea avara (assembly GCF_963678975.1). Lineage (NCBI taxonomy): Eukaryota > Metazoa > Porifera > Demospongiae > Dictyoceratida > Dysideidae > Dysidea > Dysidea avara. The sequence goes on from NC_089275.1 coordinate 27,829,694, forward strand.
GTTAATATATTAACACACTCTGCTATTCACATAAAAGAGGTAATATTGTTATAATTATTACTGTTTCTTGGCTAATATTTTGTACCATACAGAAATAAGATCAAGACACTATAGAGCATTCATTTACTCAAAGGCAACAATCACGAAAACACTGTCAGCTCTTAATATTTAAAGCATACTACTAAGCATAAATAGAACAATACTCTTAATTAGACTATGATATAGCTCATTTAGAGGGTTACTAAATCACTTAGTCACCTGACATGCTCATTTAGTCACCTACACATGTTCATTTAGTAACCCGCCCTCAGGCAATTTTGTATGTGAAAAATAATTATAACACGAAAGGTACACTGGAGTACTTGATAATACTGTAATACAATTCTTCTCTGTGTTCTGTGAACAATTCTGGAGAAATAGTAGACTAAGCGGCATATCTACTATAGCTCTAGCCGTTACTCTGGTTACCGGTAGAATATTTATTTTTGTGGGCGCTGTAAGGACTTCAGGAAGAAACCGTTCTGCTGTTCTGCATTGCTCTTTCACGCCACCCTAATGCTCTGACTATAAAGGTATGTACTTTAAACCATAGTCTAAATAAGTTAGACACCGCGACCAACGGGAACTAAGCGATTTAGTAACCCCTCTGGCCCTTAGTAGCGCCCTCGCTGCGCTAGGGACGCTACAGCCTCAGGCCATCGGGGTTACTAAATCGCTTAGTTCCCTTGGTCTTGGTGTCTAACTATTATTTAAGCCATTTAATAAAAGGCTTGATTAAGGGCATTGTTCTAAGCTTATTAGGCTATTTTCAAAGCACTTGTATTTATAAAAAATTGTCAATTTAAGAATGAAGTAAGGATCTATGCAATAAAAAGTAGTGAAACAAGAGAGGTGAATGATGCATGCTATTACAGCATAGCTCGATGGTAAAGTCCCTACTTTGGCATTGAACAAAATAATTGCTATAGTTAATGTGCCAAAGTAGGGACTTTCCCATCAAGCCAATGCTGCAATAGCATGCATCATTCATTTCTTATTTCACTACTTATTATTGCATAGATACCTACATTATTAGTTTGTTTAGGTTTTTTTTGTTGTAGCACAGCTAGCTACAATGTAACTTCTATTAGAATCTCTTACATGACTGTTGTATTAGAGTATATCTTAAGTCAGCCAAGAGGTGTGCAGTGATAAGGGCTGCTGGGGTGAGGTTATCTTGTTTATTGATAAGTAAATAACTAGATTGTTAAGAGGTACATGTGGTCTCCATACTCTATCGCTATTAGTCCACCTATATAGATCTTTATTTGATGGGTGTGGTCACGAACCTATCACAAACGGGATCCCAATCACGAAGTTGCAGATATCTAGCTAGTATATCTCTTCTATAGTAGCACTTGAATTAAAGCGCTTCTGAAATGCAGCTCTGAAATAATTCTGTGGTGTCTAAATATGCAACTGAAAGAAGGTGTTGATATGGAAAATTAAAGCCTCTATATGGATTCGTTGGATAAAGAAGAAGACAAGCAGCCTAATTGAAGATAAAGTAAAGACAAGGCGCAGAGGGCCTACACTTGTCGAAACCTCAAAAGGCACTTCCCACTGGTGAGTTTGTTATTGTGGCATAAAATGGTGGCTGTGTGCTGCTTTGTTTGGCCTCTAGCTTTGCGACTGTGGTCTGGCAGTGAGACAGTGAAGCAGTACGACAAAATTTGAGTTTGGGCAATTTTTAAAAAATTCTATATACGGCCACCCATAAATGTTTTGTTATAATAATTTTAATATTTATATGGACTAGTACTATTCCATAAAGATGATTTTTTTCGTCTTGTAAAATGTTTCTAGGATGAATTTTAAAGGCAGGATTCTGGGGAGCACGCAAAATTTTCAGGGCGATCCATACTTAAATGCTACTACCATACCGTTACAATACCATTACATAAATAGCTCAAGCGTAACTTTAGTTGTAAAAATAATACCATCAGAGAATACATACCATCTATATTGATCTGTGGTAATGTGTTTGCATAACAAACAGCCAAGGTGTAGAAAAGGCTGTAACCTTCACAATATCCATGGTTTTAAAGTTCTAAAATTAAAGTTGGTGTCAAAGAAATGGCTACAATGATGTTAACATCAATACCAGAATAATATACTGTCATTATTTTTAACTGAATGTGCAGATGCAATAAAGACACAGAGATTATAATTGTATTGTATTGCATGTTTTATTTGACTAATATTATTGTAATACTCTAATAATAGAGTGCACTTTTTTTAGGATGTCTAATGGAAAGCACATAGAATGTACTAAAAAATCTAGAATTTCCTTTGGTACCTATGAAATTATGAAATTTTACTATTAAGTAGATTTTTCATTTAGAAAGTAGAAATTAGGTGAGGTGATCATCTGTGATAGTAGCGGCTCAGTATTTATAGATTTGGGTAGTCAGAATGGAGGTCCCTGATTTGAACTCAGGTAACATTTTTCATGCACTTTTAACTCTGCAATGACTGTTCTATTAGAACCCCGCAATTTACAGTTGTTTGGTTTTTTTTGCTTTTTAACTCTGTAGTGGTTAGTGTAGGGAATCAATTACTGACACCCTTATTATCACAGAACATACCTTCCACTGCAAACATTCCTCAGGCACACATTTTGGCAGAGGTATTCCCCTAGATATCATCCTTCTGTCGAAAGGAAAGTCTAGTTTGATGTCAATAGCTGGTTTCCCTGACCAGTAACAAATGAAAAGGTGTGGAGTTGAAATAACCAGTTAACGGAACCATAACGTGTTTACCGGAACTCACATACGCTTGCGTGTTTCAATTACCGGAACAATTTCTTACTACCAACGAAAAGGTTATTCCTGAAACCATCAAAATTTTGACAATATTCCCACACAATTATACGTGCCTATAACGGACATCCATGCATAATTTTAGAATGTCAGAATGCGTAATGTAGGAGTTACGATTTTTTTGGTAAAAATGTACATATGAATTGCTTGATAATTGAACACACAATGGTCATTTAACAGTTCTACAGTAATATTAATTAGAAGTGAAACAACAAGCTCCCAACCAATTCTAGATCCTTTGCTTTGCACTGTTCTTGATCTCTTGGTTTCAGATGTTTTGTAGGGATATCATGGTGGGATATTTCACTTCCAGTGATGAAATTGAGTACCCACACTTCTAAACAGTTGGCCTGATGGTAGTACACTATTCTGAACTATATTCTCACCAGCGTCTGCCTTCACCACAGTCGCCGTGTCATCTACGAACATGCCAGTTCAACTGCCATGTTTGATAGTAGCCTTACCATGTTTATTCGTGGAAGTTTTATCAAGTCCTGAACTTGGCCATGGCTTGTCTTGTTTCTTTTATTGTTTGGTGACTAACATTGAAGTAGAAATCAACAGTACTCTCTCAGAGCGATGGAGAACAAATGCCATTGATGGCGCACGGTAAACTATACATCCCCAAACTGTACAGAAGTCAAACAAGCTGTAAACTTTTGTCCATTCCTTTATCAGTAGAATTATAACCCTCAACAAACATAAAACAATTTTGTCGACTATTCCACTTCTTTGTACCACAGAATTCCGCTGTTTTTATTAGTAAAACACCTTTCCAATAATTGAAAAATATGTTTCCAGTAATTGAGTCAATCCGATAAATGATTGCTTATGCTACTCCTTTGTTTTTAAAACCATCAAAAGGTACAGTAACTGTTAGGATGTCTAGTCTGCACGCACCAAATTTCAAGTTATTTCCATGAGCGGTTTGTTTACCCTGTAGTCATGATAAAATTTTGATCTCTTTTTGCAAATAACATTCATAGCTCTGTTGCATATTCATCAGATTCATTGCAAATTTAATATGTTAATTCACCTTTATAGGCTTTTTATCTGCATCAAATTTCAAGATAATGCATTATGTAGCCTTCAAATGCTTGCCCATGTATTTCAAATGTTTGTGTACCCTCCATCACCACTATTTTTAGTTATTCTGTATAGTCCATACAATAAGCATTGATAACTGGAAATTTGTCCAACTAATCTCTTGGACTCACCCAGTAGGAAACAGAGGATGAAAAATACATATGAAGAAACTATGACAAATTTTGAAGTTGTTTATATACCTTGGGATGGCCAGAAAAATTTTGCTGAACTTTGGAATGGCCACCCTAAGAAATTTCCACTGCAAAATCATATCATTTGTTTACAGTAACAATCCTGTGTTCTTGGTTCTTGTATAAACAGTCTCCTGTCTGTCATGTGTCAATAGCATCATCTTCCCTTTTGAACATATGATACATTAACATATGTCCGACTCATAACAGTACTGTATGTTTAGACTGCACTGTATTTATTCTAATAGTAATTACAACCAATCTTCCTTAATTATTACATACAATGTACTAAAATATTATAATTATATCTTTGTCTTGTTGATCATTGTATTTCAATGATAGAATGTTGTGGATATACTGGATAACTTGCTTGATGAGAGAAATGATATTTCATTTCAAGACATGATAGATGAAGTATGTATTAAAGTCATAGTGCATTGATTAATTTTAAAATTGCACCCACTCCTGGTGAGGTGACGTTTATGTATATAAATGTGCAATTTGTCTAGCTTTGACACATGGAATGCTGGTACTAGCTCATTTATTATTTTCACAATGCCACTTACAGGAAGATGACACAACATCAACCAGTGAACTCTTACAAATGGCCACTGAGAGAATTGGCATACTATATAGTACCACGTTAAACACTAGTAGTAATGAATCTATGCCAGTAAGTTTGGTGAGAAATAATATTGGTAAGTTGACAAGTGTACTAATCAGATTCATTTGTATGTACCATGTCCTAACTCATCTGCTCAATTAGAATACCTAACGAGCCTTTTAGAATGTTCTACAGCCCCCCCCCCCCCCCCCTTCATTTCCACCATTTATGAGCAAAAGGATAAGTAATATGTTCTACAACTACTGTGATATATGGTAGATTGCTTATGTCCCATAAGGGTCAGACCTCTGTAATGCAACTGGCTTTTATTGACTCTTGTTTTAACACCTTTCATTGAGATAAAATCTAGCAGTAATTGTTTGTGCAATAACTATTGAGCAGTTCCAATATAAACTCCTTCACTAGGAATCTAAGTTTCAGTTAAACACCATCATCGGTACTATATATCAAACTGAGGTCGAGGCAAAGCCGAGGGCAAATATCCTACAAGTACAGGTGGGGCTTCTATCCTGCACTTTGAAGCACTTAATAAATGAACATTCTAAAACTTGTGGCTGTAAAAAGGGCTCTGCCAAGCAAAGTAGGATCAACATGACTGGTAAAAAGAAGGAGAGACATAAAGTTATGGCCAAATAGATTGGAATATTACCATCATCAATCTGTAAAACAACTGGTAAGAACAAGGACTGATATCAAGTTACAGCCAAGTGAATGCAACATTACCCATTCTCTTTGTAGGTAGCTATCTTTGATTTAAAAAGCAACTGTCTCTGATTATAGAGCAACTGTGATTAATACTTGGCCGCAAATTGATATCAGTCCTTGTTCTTACCAGTCGAGAGTCACTCATTTTTCACTGATGTTACCTATTAGAAACCATACAGCTAATCCTGACAAATTTTCACAGATGAAAATTTTGTGGACAGCCAAGCAACAGTGAAATCCACGAAAATTATATCCCCAAAAATTTGTATGTATACGGTAGTTATTTAACAAAGTGCATGCTTTGCAAAGCATGTATCAACCTAGAAAATTAGATAGTTTAGCTGAGATAAAACCTGTTTGATGGTAAGGTGTATTAAATGTGACCGGGCCTGCGAAAATAGGGCATGTGGGCACATGATTTTTGCCTACTTTTTCAAACTTCCATCGCTCATAACTTTTTATACCATTATGCCATTGCGGTCCAATTTTCAGCTCTTGGTTAGCATTTAATTGGCATTATGATGCAAGTTACAGAATGCAGATATTCTGTACCAGTACTGAGATATGACCTGTAGAGTGACGGGGTGTAGTTTGTGCCCACATGCCCTGTTTTCGCAGGCCCGGTCACAAATAATAATTTGGTCATTTGATGATATTAGAATTTTGATTGTTCTATTAGAGTAGTGACTGCTCTATTGGAGTATCTTGGTTGTTACACAAAAAATCAAACAGTTTGCCCAATCAAGCGGTTCAACACCACCCAAAAATCACATGTAAGATTACCAATTTTTTTGTGAAGATTTTGGATTTCCAGCTAAGATTCCAGATTCGAAATTTAAATAGCTGGCTACACATATGTGACTGTCTCTGGGAAAACCGGTCTTATTGCCCATTTAAAAGTATCGAGAAACGTCGGTTTTAAATATTCAGTGTGCTGTAGCTGGCCAATGGTGGTAGCTACGCATACCAAATTTTCACACGTTTCACAACAGTTTCTTACCTTCCTGATCATCCACTGAAGAAGTAGTCAACAGCTAAGTTTCCCGCCATTTTAGATAGTTTCTAAACCGAGGTTGTCTGTATCAGGCGAGTTCCAGAAGGGTGGGAGGTGGGGGCCCTGGAAGGAGGACAAGATGGTGTTCAAAAATTGAAAAGAAATGAGCTGGGATGAATTAGGCCAAGTTATAGGCCATTCAGGGCTCAGAACTGGCTAAAATGAAAGGAAATTTACAGCACAGGTCATTGTCCAACACCACGGAACTGTACAGCCACACACAACCATCTCCTGGTTGGCCAGGGCTCCATCAAGACCCCAGACCACTCGTACGGCTCGCCACTGTGCTCTAGAAAAGCAGCCAGCAAAAGCAGACCACTTTACTTTGGTTGACTGTGGCAGTGAAACTTGATGGTGCATTCATTAAGCTTTGTGTTTGTGTGAAAAAATCTAACTTCCTGTCTTGGGCGATAAGAACGGTTTTCGTAGATCCAGTCACATATATTAACACTGTTTATGCACTCAGCTGGCTTCCAGACTAATTGGATCACTGGCGAGGTTGTACAAACATGCTGAGATACATGCACAGTGCTCATGAGACTAAACTAGTTGCAACACCTAATTATACGGGAATAATTGGACTTAAGAACATTTATCAAAATTCCATTTGATTTAGAGTCTTGCCCAAGATTCCAGATTCCATTTTGGGATTCCAAGTGATTTGTGTTGGAATCCAGATCCCCTGGCCTCAATTTCTTCACAATGTATAGTTTATAAATATAAAATGCATTTATACTGTAACTGTTGTCTCCTATTTGTCCATCGCTTTCTGTACTCCAATACAGTGTGAATGATTCCCAGCTTGTTTTTAGCATCAATATAGTTCTGTAAGTCCTAGGGGGCATGAGAAGGGCAGAGGTAGGGGCACCTTCAGATTTACTTATGTCTAAGATTGTGCCATGAAGCGCACAAGTGACTGAAACTGACAGCCTTCGATTTTGAAACACAAGTTCTTTGCCTAGTTAAGTTTTTTCAGTACAAATCTTGTAGCTCCACCTCTCTTGTGAGAGCCACCATAAGCAATTTTCTGAAACTAACACAGCCTAAGATAAAAATGTTTGCCTCACAAGCCTATTTGTGCTAATGAGAATGCGAAGAAGAAGGAGGAGAATAATACGACATTTTGCACAAAATGTCATGGGGCATTACTAAAATAAGAGAGGGATTATTTTCTAATATTTAAAATTAGTTGGGTTAGAAGATTGGTGCATCTACTCTGCAGCAAATATACAGTAGTTTTACTACTATTATGATGTATGCTGTGATATTTTTGTTTTATTAATGTAGTTATTGAGGTACAGATTCCTACAGAAGAATATTTGATGAACATTGAAAGTGTGAGCTTTCCATCAGTTTTAAACACCGCTGGTAATAAGATGTTTGATAAAATGACACCCATGATTCAAATACCAAGCTCTATACTCCTTAACCAGATAATAGCCCAAGGTAATAACATGCATTATAATAAAAAATTAACAGTAATTTATTGACAGGAAGAAGAATTGCTGTGGTTAATGCTGTATCCAGAAATGTACATCTACCAACTGATCCTGGGTAATGGCAATTGTCTCTACATTTAATTTATGTATAGAAAATATATCTTGATATTTTAGGACAAGAATTGAAAGTCTGATCTTATCTAGTCAAATATCTACAGAGAGAGTAAACCTGGGCAATGACAGTGTTTCTTTATCATTCAACATTCAATTGGTATGTATATTTAATGTGTACACATCTGGTTGTCCTTCTGATGTTTATTCTAAACATTGCTGAAGTGACAAGATAATTACAAAATCACACTGGGAATAGTTTACATACAGTAAACTATTCTATAAACTGTAGTTCTAGTCTGGAATTGTTGTTTAACAATATTGTTTTGTAGGCTGAAAATCAATCATACTCTAACATACGTTGTGTCTTCTTTGATTTTTCAAGGTAAACACATATTGCCAATCTACTGTAATAATAATGTTACATTGATATCTGAAAATATCTGTGCACAAAATGATGTACTTTATATAACAATAGTTATCAACGTGGTCAGTTTTCTGAAGATGGTATACAACAGATAGGAAGCAACAGAAGTTTTGTTCAATGCACATCATCTCATTTGACCAGTTTTAGTGTTCTGGTAGATACAACAGGACAAAATGTAAGTTATAGTATGTTGATCCAATTCAATTCAATGATTCAACGTTGTACTGTTTTGCAAGTATAATCTATTTATGCTGCATGTAGGCTGAGTCTAAAGCACTCTCTATTGTTAGTTATGTTGGATGTGGAATATCTATTGTGTGTTTGACATTCACTGTAATAGTGCTGATTGTGTTACAGTAAGTGTGTTCACACCCATTGAATACAAGAGGCATATTATTTTATGTTTATGCAGTAAGCAAATCTTCCATAAAGTACCAGATTTTAATCACTTGAATCTTTCTATTGCATTGTTGATGGGTCTAATAATTTTTGTCAGTGGAATTGAGACAGCTACTGATAATAGGGTAACAGATTTTGAAGTATTTCATTGTAAATACATATCACTTGCTTTTCTTTTAGGCTGGCTGTCTCATCATAGCCATCTTGCTTCATTATTTTTTCATGGCTGCATTCAGCTGGATGTTGTGTGAAGGAATAATGCTATTCATTTGGTTGAACTTTGTTTTGTACAGTGGAATTTTCAAAACCAGGAAATTTTTCATGCTACTTGGTTGGGGTAAGTAGCAACAAATATTATTGTATTGTTTACTAGCATAATGTACAGGTTTACCTCTTCCCATTGTTATTATATCTTCTGCTGTATCACATGAACAATATGGGAGTAATGATAGGTGAGAAAATATGTTGTATAATTAAAATAAATCATAATTTTAGGTGTTGGATATCTGAAGAGAAAGGTGCTATTTGGGCATTTATTTCTCCAATGCTTTTGATCATATTAGTAAGATAACTAGGTTACAATTAACTAGTCCAGAGATTATTTTATAGATCAATGCATTTTGTTTAATTGCATCGCTATATCGGATTTACTCCAGCAAAAGTAATTCAGTGAAAGCCGCAAAGACCTCCAACATTGAAATTGCAAAGTAAGAAATGAATTAATGTATAAACACCTCAGTATATTGGATTTGAAACTGAAGTGTTGTGAACTATATTTGGCACGATTGTTGTTTGTAATTGCATTTTGAGAGTTGAAAGAAGATGGTGAGTATGATCAGTGCACAATTGAAAAGAACTTGTGAAGTTGTGAGCCTACATAATAGATGAACATAAGTACTCATAAGTGGGTGCATTAATGGTGATTGATATTGTACTTGAAGACAAATGTGACTGGATTTGACAAAATCCACCTTTCAGGTGGTGGTCAAATGGTTAATGGGCACCCTCATTGTTAGAAATCTTGTAGTAATTATTTAAAACCACATTATGCAATCTGTTACACCACAAGTACATATGATTAGTTACTGCATGGGCATAATTAAAGCTAACTGTCTCAAAGAAAATCTTGAGTGAATGGACAGCCAATAAAGACATGTCCTTCATAGAGGTATACATATCAGCAGCAAACATCCATGGCTGGCTGCATCTCCCGATGGTCTTGCAGATGATCCAACGGCAGAGGTCCAATTTTGAGTATCTGTGAGCCCTCCTTGCACTCAAATCACTCCAGACTGAAGAAGAATGAGAGCAGCCAGCTCTCCATAGTCTGGTACCACTTGACCCTTATGCAAAGGGTTGAATTCCACCAGCCTGGGCTTTTCCAGCTCACTTGATGCCCTTCTACCAAAGCAATGGCATCAAATCTCCACTTAAGGCCTTTACTGTGTCTGAGAAAAGCTGCTGCAGAGAGGAGACTTTCCAGCTTTGGAGAAATGACAGAGTGAAATATCATTGTACTGTATATTAGGCCAGCAATCTAATTATGATAAATATATGAGTTGATTTTGTGTGCATGTATGGAATCCTACTTATCAGGAGCTAAAAGGGGGCTAGTTGTGGCCCAAAAGCTAGTTGTAAATGACTTTTGGCTAGTTGTAATGGGATTAGGCTAGTTACAAAACTTAGACACAAAAGTAGCCAGCTGTACCACAGAAGAGTATAAAACTTTACTACAGGGATTGGACTAAAAGTACCTCCTCAAGATCCAATTTTGAGATAGTCACTTTCAAAAATTTTCCATTTTGTGGTTTACTCTTTAATTGAAAATTGCCTTACAATCCAACTAGTTTTAATTTTATTTCTAGCAGTACAGCATAAAATAAAATTGCCTTAACTCTGATAAAACAAGGCTTGCATGTAAATACAGTGTGTATTGTACATAGTTCTTATTTTTAAATTTGTCTCTTCAGTTTGCTAATTGCTTCCAAATCTCAATTATTTCACTACAATTGTTTCCAGATTCAATCTTGGCACACTTACATACATTTAAAACATTTCCTGGGAGAATATACCCCAGACCCCAGTTTAGTCAGTCATAAATCTTCCTCTTTGTCAGACAAGCCCTCTCTTTACTTTAAGTGTTTGGACAATCATAGAAATATACAGCACAAATCAAACACTATGTGTATCCCCAGTTAGGGCTAGTTGTAAAAATAGTTTTTTTAGCCACTGCTACTTATAAGTATATGTCAGATTTGGTCACAGATATTATCATTCAGTACAGTAGTACTGTACTGTATTTTTATTAGAGATCATGAAGTTATGGGCTTTCTTTCTCTTCAAAATCACCCTAAAACACCCTCATTTTTCCTTTAAAACAGCTTGCCAGTATTGGTTAAGCATAACCAAGCCCAAAAGTGCCATCAGCAAATCTTTCCAACAAGTTTATGTGAGATTTCTAACTGACTAACTAACTGATGCCTATAGCCAAGCATAACTCAACATTGCACTAGGCTACAGGCTAGATTTTTTCACTGTTCATCCCAGCCTATTTGTCAACCACAGTACGCATCACAGACTTACCTTTGTCCTTCTTTGTGTCCCAGTTATTATCACTACCAAAGCAAGGTGTCAGTTAGAGGTAGTTTGATATGGCTTCCGTGTGGCTGTGTTGGTAGATGTTACATTTATCACCCATATTTTCTGCAGTGATTGCAGGGACACTTATCGTACTGTTCTTCATTTGCATTGCTGTGTAATGCAAAACATAGCTGAAGACAGTGTAATGGCCACTGCACTTTCCAGTAATTGATGCTGGGGTATGCATTTAGATGCAAATTTATTTTATGCTATGCTGTTTTCTTTCTTTTTATGCAGTATGTGTGGGTTTGTTAGTCATAACTACTGTATGTTATAAACACATGCAGAAGGAAAATTACAAACGTTTAGGTGGATTAGGAATCAAAGCATATAAAAGTAGTGAAACAAGAGAAGTTGCCTATACCTGCAGGTTAAACTGCTGGACATTTACTTAATGCCTAATTCAGTCATAGTTTATAGACTGAAGTATACGGATTAAATGTCTATTAGTATATTCTGCAAGAATAGGTAAGCTCTCTTGTTTCACTACGTTTTGGCCTCACTGCTTTTGATCCCTAATCTAATTTCTAATTTTCCTTCTACAGTACTTGCATAACTTAAACCTACTAAGCATTTTGATTTGTTATATAATTTTTTTACTATGCTATACCATTATTGTAGCATGTACAGTATGCAGCACATTCAGTTATGTACACTGTGTTTTACAGTATTTGTACGTCATTGAGTGATTCAAAGATAATCATTGACCTAAACTTTTATGTACTATAATTTTTGTAATAGCATTATTGCAGAGTGCATGCAATACATTCAGGTACTGTATATATGTATATATTTGTGCATTATTGAGTGTTTCATATTTGGAGTTTTCTAATAGAGTACTGGTCAAGGCAGCTGTGTTAATACTTCCACTACTTGGACTAACTTGGCTTTTTGGATTATTGGCTGTGAATGAAGACACTGAAGTGTTTGCATGGATATTTACAATACTGAATACACTACAGGTAACAGTTATTCTATAATTTTATAATTATATGCAAGTATAAAATACTTTATACATTTAGGGTGTATTTATCATGTTGTTCTATGTAATCAGAAATGAAGAGGTAAGCACCAGTATAGCTGTCATTAGCAGAATCTATTTTAAGAATAGCTGTTATGTTAAGAATTTTTTGCATATTATTGTCACACACAAGATGGCTAGACCACATTCAATGCAACTACTATAACAGTAGCTAGAACAGTGGGTGTAATAATGACTGTTTATTAGACATAACTTTTTGTTGCGTACTCTCCCTTGCTCAAGAACATGCATGTATATTATGTTTAACATTTCTTTCTCTTACTACAGTACAATAGTGCAGATCATGGAGTTTTGTGCTTTTCACAAAATATATTGACCAAAAACCAGCCTCGCAATACTTTCATGGGGCCTTGGTAATGTTGCTTAGGTATAGTATAGCCAAGCTCAAAAGTGCCTTCAGTATAACTAGAAATGATTCCAATACATTGCTTCAGATTTTTAATATTTTGGTGGTGAAATTTTCTACTGCCTGAATGACTGACTGACTTACTAATTCCTTCAGACAAGTGTAACTCAATAATGGTTAAGGCTACAGGCTTGATTTTTTCACTGCTAGATATTACTTCAGCTCAACAGGTTCCCTTTGTCATACCACAGTACATACAATGAATGCATCATGGACTTACCTTTGTTCTCCTTTGTGTCCCAATTTCTCTTTGCTGACTGCAAAAGTTGTCAATTCACAGTAGCGCATAATAAAGGGGGTATCCAGGATATTTCAAGGGGGGTTTGAATTGGTAGCAGGTGTCTGGGACACAGTCTCCCGCCACTAACAGATTTTGAACATTAAATGCTTCAAATCTATGGATAATACAAACTATCAATATATAATCAGTATATGCTTAGTTGCTTAGCTCCCTTTAAATCCTGGTTATAATATGGCTGCTCAGGAGTATTGTAGTGATCCAAATAGCTACATCCAATTCTCCATGCAGTTAAAAACTCAAAATTTAAAGCTAGTCTTGCATTAACATTATTCTTTATTGAAACTATACCTGCAATCTATTATGAATAAGTGCTTTTTGACTGCTATATCAGAATACATCTGACTGCTCTATTCAAGTATCTTGATCTTTATTAACATTTTTCTTGTATAGTTAATTATACTCTTGTTCTCCCTAAAACCTTTAAAGCAAGCCTATTACATGCACTGTAGCCCTGCTCTATTCCAATCTTTCTGTATAATTTTGTGCAGCCAAACTGATGGTTTTACTTTGGTGTTCTTGCTGCAAGCCCACAAGTTCAAATTTCAAAGGGGGTCCCAGGAAACTCCCATAAATACACCCTTGTAATAACTTCCTTACATTTGAAATGGGAATCTTCTGTATTTTCCATAGTGAGTGGATTAATTGCAAAGGTTCTTCTCGAACTGTTCTTCATTTGTAACAATGTGTAACTAGTAAAAAAATTGTTCACTAAGCAAAAAAATTGTTCACTTTTCGATTAAAGCACCAAACTTGGCACAACATTTACTTGGTTCATACTATTTCATATTAGATATGGTGCCATTAAAATTACCAGCCATCTCATGCTTAAAGAACCTGACAAATAAAACAAATAGAAAATGTATTGGGAAGCCATAAAAGTACTCTATAGTTTTAATAATTGTGACCGGGCCTGCGATAATAGGGCATGTGGGCACATGATTTTTGCCTACTTTTTCAAACTTCCATAACTCATAACTCTTTGTACCATTATGCTATGGCAATGTAATTTTCAGCTGTTAGTAAGTATTTAATTGGCTTTATCGATGCAAGTTACAGAATTCAACTATTCTGTTTCAGTACTGAGATATGACCTGTAGAATTATGGGGTGTAGTTTGTGCCCACATGCCCTATTTTCGCAGGCCCGGTCACAATTATATAGTCTGTTCGCTTTCACCTGAGCCCTGGTTTCTTGTTAATAACTCTTGTTACATGGGTCAGCTTCCCAAACATTTAGTAGCGCTGTGAAGCCCTTTAAATGCCGGAACTGCTAATCAAAAAGCGCTTTGATATGGGTAAGAACAAGCAAGTTATGAGGCTTTAAAAATAGCCCATACATTTAGTATGGATGATTCAGGCGCACAAACATGTTTACAACATGAAAACATGCTTGTTCCAGTACAAAACCATTGGGAGTGAACACATGTTCACCTATTTGATATTACTATATTTGGTGGGGCTCAGGTGAACGCGTACCAACTATAATGGAACTTGGGAACTGCGTAGACAAGCGAGGGTTATTCTATAACTGACCAAGGGAGGTATCCATCCAGGTCATTAGCTTGCAATGTTAAGAAGCACAGAGGGTCAAGATATATGAAGCCGTAGGTATGCAATATAATATTTTTATTGGATTGTGTATACCTTTTATACTGAAATATTGGCTCCATTAGAAGTGTTTTTAATAAAAGCTTATTATACCATATTTGAAAGCTTTTCTGATTAGAGGTGTACCGATAATCGGATCGGCTACAATATCGGCCACCGATATGGCATTTTTTACCAATATCGGTATCGGTACAGAACAGCAGGAGGACCAATATCGCTACCGATATTTATACAGTAGCAATAGTTTGTACACAAACGTATTATGCACTGGTTTTCTACGTTATCCATGTGGCTCTGGCTTATTGTTTACTCTGCAACAAGTGCTACGCTACGAGAAGCCATATAATTACATGCAATTCTAGTGTTTGTTGCTGGAAAGCTTATCACAGTCTTTAGTTATAGAGTACCTTTGTAATAAAAGAAGGATCACAGGATAACCAAGGAAACTTGCTGTACCAGCTTTCTCACAAGCCATTAGAATGCAGAGTAATGCAGAAATATCCGTTTAAGGCTTCATGGGAGTATACATAAAAATGTTTGTAGGTGCCTAATTGTCTGGATTGCACAATAGAAATCCAAACTGTATACCACCACAGGCAATGAATACATGCACATGTTGTTGTAGGGTAGGTAAATGTACACTTTCGTTTGCTTAAAGTATTAATGCAAATATCGGATTGACTATCGGTTATCGGCTTCTTTTGGTTGCATCAATATCGGATATCGGTACATGCCAAAAACCCATATCGGTACACCTCTATTTCTGATTCGAATGTACTTGTATGGTTTCTTGACCAGCTAGAAATGGGTTTATAACCTAGTTTAAAGTTTCCAACCATGCCCTAAGGTAATGATTGTGATGTGGCACCATATCTCAAAAGATTAAGTATAGCTTCCTCAACTTCCACAGAAAATTTGGTGCTTCTATCACAAAGTGAATGATTTCATCAAAATTTGTTGCTTAGCTACTCTACTAAATGGGCGGAACATCTGCAACTGAATGCAAACTACAAAGGATGATGGCCACTTCAATTGCAGTAATTGATAGTTGGGACACAATTCAGATGAAAACATTCAGTCTAATGCCATTCTTTGTATTGGTATGGTATGAACTGGTTCACCAGTCATGATTAATATGTTACAAAAAAGTTAACAACAAGTAAAAAGAATGAATTTTAACTTTGATTAAGGATCATAAAAATAGAAAGTGGTAAAACAATGGAGGTCACTTACACGAAGTAGACATTTAATCTATACAAAAACAGCCAAACTGTGAAAAAAGGGTGCGGCCTCCAAAAAATCCAGGGTGAAAAAAGATGTGAAATCAAATGTGACGGCCAAGAAATGGCTGTGATGGTAGGTTAATGGCAAAAATTTTAATAACAACAATTCAGGTTAATTTGGTGCCAAATCCTAGAAGAAGGCAACACAAATTCACCTGAATTGTCGTTATTAAAAGTTTTGCCATTAACCTACCGTCACAGCCATTTCTTGGCCGCCACCTTTGATTTCACATCTTTTTTCACCCTTGCTTTTTTGGAGGCCACACCCTTTTTTTGCAGCTAGGCTGTTTTTGTATAGATATCACTTCTTTTTGTATTTGTATACTCCAAAGCTATTCTGTGGCCAGCTTTGTAGTTCTTTTACTTGTCTTTTTCTGTGGAAAGGAGAAGACATCAAGACCTGAATTCAATGGATACTTTATTATAATGATGCATTTTTTTTACAAAAATTAATACTGTATGAAAGTTATCACATGTACTCTCTCCTACAGGTAAACAACTTTGTAGCAGAAATCTCCACAAGGTAACTTGTTTGTAGCTGAAGTCTACAGGGTGACTTGTTTATTACTGAACTCTACAGGGTGACTTGTTTGTAGCATGAACTCTCTATAGGGTGACTTGTTTGTAGTTGAACTCTCTACAGGGTGACATATTTGTAACTGAACTCTCTACAGAGTGATTTATTTGTAGCTATTGTCTACATGGTGACTTGTTTATTGCTGAACTCTCGTCAGGGTAACTTGTTTGTAATTAAACTCTCTACAGGTGACTTGTTTGTAACTAAACTCTCTACAGGGTGATTTTTTTTGTTGTAGTTGAACTCTCTACAGGGTGACTTGATTGTAGTTGAACTCTCTTTTGGGTTAGCTGAACTATCTACATGGTGAATAGATTGTAGTTGAACGTTCTAATAGAAAAATTTATTATGAAGTTGAATGTTCTATTAGGGTGACTGCACTATTAGAGTATATCTCGATCGCGCACTTGGTACACATAGTTGACTTTCTTAGTGGTTTTTTAATCTGATTCCTTATAAGCTTGTTCTAAAACAATTAATCTACCTATGTACCTATTTTCAGCTGATTCCATAAACTAGTTTGCCTGGTAGGCGTGATAAGTAATGTATATATATATCAAGACACACGGTAGTGTGTCGTGAGGCCCATGAAGCCGGCGTGCCACCCGTGAGTATATTAACAGGAAGAAAGAAAACGCAATTTTCACACCTATGTAGCTCTGCGATCCCTTATCCGATTGGAACCAAATTTGCTAGAGAGGTGCCGGCCAGCTAGGGGAGTCTACACACCAAATGTGAAGAAAATCGCTCCAGCCATTTCCGAGATACGAGCGAACAAAATTTGTGGGGTCCTGTATTTGTGGGGTCCTGTAATTCTTCCCGTATTTTAGTGTCACGTTTAGTGGAAACTTTTGATGTTTTAATGCCATTTCCCGGGGAGGATTGTTCCCTCGCTTTCTTCGAAGGTATGTCTGTTTCTGTGTTGCAAAACTCCTCTCAAACTGACCTTCAAGCCATTTTAGATGATTCACTTTTTAAACAGCTTGTAAGCAGTTCCACCATTCGTGATCAAGCACGTCTGCGTGCTTTATCACATTTTTCTGGCACCAGCAGTGGTTGGCTTAAAGCACTTCCACAGCCTGCTTTGGGTCTAGCTATTATGCCCCAGGCGGGCTCTGCTAATTAAACAATATAATAATAATAATAATAAATTCCTCCTCACGATTTTACTATAGCTTTACGTTTGTGGCTTGGCATTCCTTTGTTCCCTTCTTTACCACTCTGTACTTGTCTATCTGTCATTGACCAGTTTGGTGATCATCTGCTGGGGTGCTCTCATGGTCCCTTGAGGATCCAGCGTCATAATGCTTTAGTGTCTGTTGTACACCATGCCTTGCTCCAAGATCACCCTGGTGTTCTTAGGGAGCAAGGCATTCCATCTGACCGATCTCGTCCTGGCGACATATACCACCCTGACTTTCATCTTGGTTGTCCTGCCTATTTTGATCTCTCCGTCAGGAGTACCACTCAGTCTGCTGTCATATCTTCTGCTTCTTCTCAGGCTGGGGTGGCCGCTGCTGTTGGTGAGATAGCTAAGGACAACCAATACCAGGACATTGTGAATGATAATGGAGGAGATTTTATCCCTCTTGTATGTGAGACCTTTGGTGTTTGGTCACCATATGCCCTATCAATTTTAGGATCCATAGCTGACAGAACAACTGTTAGAAACAGTTTACCTCGAAAGTTTGCTAGGCGCCAACTTCTCCAGCAACTGTCTGTGACTTTGTACAATGCAAAAATGATACTCCGCCAGTATTCGCTTACTGCTGAGGACGAATTTCCTGACTTTGACATTGGTTAAGTTAAGTACGTATAGGTAGTAATAAGTATATAGTTAGGTAATAAGTAGTAGTATGTTGTAGTTTTCAGTATGTACGTGTGTTATGATCAGCGAACAAAATTTCGTTTTAATTTCTTCGTTTTCTTCTTCATTTCGCACACTTCGCAAAATCCGCCATAAAACACGAATGCGTGCTCGGATTGGGCTAAAATTTGGCACACTTAAAGGGCTCATTAAGGCGGATCTCTGTACCAACATTGGTAGGAATCCGATGAACATTCACGGAGTTATGACCGCTTATTTGCGTAAAATAAGATCGAAGGTCTGTCACTCCTACAGGGTAAACTCCTTTGAGGAATCAGTTAAAAATGATATGTAGATGGAGCAACCATCGTAGGAGTGCCTTTTTGTGGTTTGAAAGGGATCGGGATAAAGACCATGGAGATATGACACAAAACTCGACCTGTGCCTTTTGTGTATGCCTTCCTTTTTGGTAAACTGTGTCAAAATTACGCGATCGATTTTTATAAATAAAAAAACTATTAGTTTTCGTGTCTACCAGGCAAACCGCTTAGAGCAACGAGCTGAAAATCAGTATGTAGCTGGAATAATCATCATAGAAAGTCCTTGCAGTAGTACAGAAGAATTGGATCACAAACCATTGAGTTATGATTTGAAAGACAACTACGTGTAACAAATGCGAGATAGAGATACTCTAATAGAACAGTCACCCTAATAAAGCATTCAGCTGCATTTATAATTTACTCAATTATATTACATTGCAAGTTATTCTGTGGGGAATTCAGCTACAAACAAGTCACCCTGTAGTCAGATCAGCCAGAAGAAGGTACCTAATAGAGAGTTCAGCTACAAAGAAACCATCATGTAGAGAGTTCAGCTCAAACAAATTGCCCTGTAGAGAGATCAGCTAGAAGAAGTTACCTTGTAGAGAGTTCAGTTACAAAGAAACAATCATGCAAAGAATTCAGCTGCAAACATATCACCCAGTAGAAAGTTCCGCTATGAACAAATCACACTGTAGAGAGTTCAGTTAGAAACAAGTCATCTTGTAGAGAGATCAGCTAGAAGAAGTCACCTTGTAGAGAGTTCAGCTAATAAGAAACCACCATGTAAGAGAGTTCAGCTGCAAACAAATCACCTGTAGAGAGTTCAGCTAGGAACAAGTCACCCTGTACAGAGATCAGCTAGAAACAATTCACCGTGAAGAGAATTCAGCTACAAACAAATCACCCTGTAGAAAGATCAGCTAGAAGAAGTTACCTTGTAGAGAGTTCAGCTACAAACAAATCACCCTGTAGAGAGTTCAGCTAGAAGAAGTTACATTGTAGAGAGTTCAGCTACAAAGAAACTACCATGTAGAGAGTTCAGCTAGAAACAAGTCACCCTGTAGAGAGTTCAGCTAGAAGAAGTTACATTGTAGATAGTTCAGCTACAAAGAAACTACCATGTAGAGAGTTCAGCTGCAAACAAATCACCCTGTAGAAAATTCAGCTACAAACAAACCACCCTGTAGAGAGTTCAGCTACAAACAACTCATCCGGTAGAGAGATCAGCTAGAAGGATAACCTTGTAGAGAGGTCAGCTACAAAGAAATCACCCTGCTTCATCTATTCTACTTCCTGTGGTAAAGAAAAAATGATAGGTTTAAAAAAGCCCTAAAGCCGGCCATAGGCCAGCTTTGGGGTATACAAATACAAAAAGAAGTGAAATGTAATCAAAAACAGCCAAGCTGTAAAAAAAGAGTGCAGCCCTCAGAAAGGCTATGGTGAAAAAAGATGTGAAATCCAAGGTGGCGGCCAAGAAATGGCTGTGATGGTAGGTTAATGGTAAAAATTTTAATAATGACAATTCAGGTGAATTTTGTGCCAAGACCAAGCAGCACCAAATTCACCTGAACTGTCGTTATTAAAATATTTACATAAAACTCGAATGCGTACTCGGATAGGGCTGAAATTTGGCATACTTGAAGGGCTCATTAAGGCGGATCTCAGTACCAACGTTGGTAGGAATCCGATGAACATACACGGAGTTATGACCGATTATGTGCGTAAAATAAGGTTGAAGGTCTGTCACGCCTACAGTACAGGGTAAACCCCGGAGAAATGAGTTGAAAATTGATATGTAGATGGAGTAACCATCGTAGGAATGCCTTTTTGTGGTTTGAAAGGAATTGAGATAAAGACCATGGAGATATGACACAAAACCCAACCTGTGTCAAAATTACGCGATCAATTTTTATGAATAAAAAAACTATTAGTTTTCACATCTACCAGGCAAACCGCTCAGTATGTAGCTGGAATAATCATCATAGAAAGTCCTTGCAGTAGTACAGAAGAATCGGATTACAAACCACTGAGTTATGATTCGAAAGGCAACTACGTGTAGCAAATGCGAGATCGAGATACTCTAATAGAACAGTCACCCTAATAGAACATTCAGCTACGTTTATAACTTACTCCATTATAGAATTATATTACATTGCAAGATACTCTGTACGGAATTCAGCTACAAACAGTTAATCTGATAGACAATTCAGCTACACGCAAGTCACCCTGTAGAGAGTTCATCTAGAAACAAGTCAATAAATAAATAAATAAATAAAGTCACTCTGTATCAGCTAGAAGAAGTCACCTTGTAGAGAGTTGAGCTACAAAGAAACCATCATGTAGAGAGTTCAGCTGCAAACAAATCACCCTGTAGAGAACTCAGCTACAAGCAAACATGCCCTGTGAAAAGATCAGCTAGAAGTTGTGACCTTGTAGAGAGTTCAGCTACAGAGAAACGACCTGTAGAGAATTCAGCCGCAAACAAATCACCCAGTCGAAAGTTCAGCTATGAACAGATTACCCTGTTGAGAGTTCAGTTAGAAACAAGTTATCCTGTAGAGAGATCAGCTAGAAGTATCACCTTGTAGAGAGTTCAGCTACAAACAAATCACCTGTAGAGAGTTCAGCTACAAACAAATCAATCTGTAGAGAGATTAGCTAGAAGAAGTCACCTTGTAGAGAGTTCAGCTATAAAGAAACCACCATGTAGAGAGTTCAGCTGCAAACAAATCACCTGTAGAGAGTTCAGCTAGAAACAAGTCACCCTGTAGAGAGATCAGCTAGAAACAAGTCACCCTGTAGAGAGTTCAGCTAGAAGAAGTCACATTGTAGAGAGTTCAGCTACAAAGAAACTACCATGTAGAGAACTCAGCTGCAAACAAATCACCCTGTAGAGAACTCAGCTACAAACAAATTTCCCTGTAGAAAGATCAGCTAGAAGAAGTTACCTTGTAGGGAGTTCAGCTACAAACAGATCACCCTGTAGAGAGTTCAGCTACAAACAAATCACCCTGTAGAGAGTTCAATTACAAAGAAACCACCATGTAGATAGTTCAGCTGCAAAAAAAAACAATCACTCTGTAGAGGGTTCAGCTAGAAGAAGTCACCTTGTAGAGAGTTCAACTGCAAATAAATCACCCTGTAGAGAATTCAGCTACAAACAAATCACCCTGTAGAAAGATCAGCTAGAAGAAGTTACCTTGTAGAGAGTTCAGCTACAAAGAAACCACCATGTAGAGAGTTCAGCTGCAAACAAATCACCTGTAGAGAGTTCAGCTAGAAACAAGTTACCCTGTAGAGAGATCAACTAGAAACAAGTCACCCTGTAGAGAGTTCAGCTAGAAGAAGTCACATTGTAGAGAGTTCAGCTACAAAGAAACTACCATGTAGAGAGTTCAGCTGCAAACAAACACCCTGTAGAGAACTCAGCTACAAACAAATAGCCCTGTAGAAAGATCAGCTAGAAGAAGTTACCTTGTACAGAGTTCAGCTACAAACAAATCACCCTGTAGAGAGTTCAGCTACAAAGAAATCATCATGTAGAGAGTTCAGTTGCAAACAAATCATCCTGTAGAGAGTTCAGCTATGAAAAGATCACCCTGTAGAGATTTCAGCTAGAAGAAGTCACCTTTTAAAGAGTTCAGCTACAAAGCAACCACCATGTAGAGAGTTCAGCTGCAAAAAAAAATCAATCACTCTGTAGAGAGTTCAGCTACAAACAAATCACCCTGTAGAGAGTTCAGCTAGAAACAAATCACCCTGAAGAGAGATCAGCTAGAAACAAGTCACCCTGTAGAGAGTTCACACAGCAAAACTCATGTATTGATACTAAAAAATACTGACTGATACTAACTCTGTATTTATTGAATTTTACTCAGTATCACTCTGTCTTGGAACAATTTTTTTCAAGTAAAGCTTAGCAAGAAACAAAACTAGATTACTAGTCATAGTAGTAGACTATTAGTGTACAAATTTTGACAGAATTTGAATAATGGTCCCAAGATGGTCCCAAGATGGTCCCAAGACGGAGCAATACTGAATAAAATACGGAGTTAGTATCAGTCAGTATTATTTAGTATCCATACATGAGTTTTGCTGTGTCAGCTAGAAGAAGTTACCTTGTAGAGAGTTCAGCTACAAAGTAACCACCATGTAGAGAGTTCAGCTGCAAACAAATCACCTGTAGAGAGTTCAGCTAGAAACAATTCACCCTGTAGAGAGATCAGCTAGAAACAAGTCACCCTGTAGAGAGTTCAGCTAGAAGAAGTCACATTGTAGAGAGTTCAGCTACAAAGAAACTACCATGTAGAGAGTTCAGCTGCAAACAACCACCCTGTAGAGAACTCAGCTACAAACAAATCGCCCTGTAGAAAGATCAGCTAGAAGAAGTTACCTTGTAGGGATTTCAGCTAACAACAAATCACCCTGTAGAGAGTTCAGCTACAAAGAAATCATCATGTAGAGAGTTCAGCTGCAAACAAATCATCCTGTACAGGGGCGTAGCAAAGCAAAAAACTATAGGGGGGCCACTGCTGGTAAGTAAAGCAGTGGTGAAGGAGAATGCAGCTATACTTGTGGGTACATGTATAGTGCGCGAAGCGCACTCAGAGCATGCTCTCCTTCTAGGGGGGTCTGGGGGCAAGCCCCCCCCCCCCAGGAAATTTTTGAAAAATAGGAGCTATGAGGTTGAATCTGGAGGCAATTTTAGCCAATAATCATAATCACAGTTATGCTAGATAAGTAATCTTATAGCAACCTTGTATACCACGTTAATTATGTGATAGAATGATGACATCACAAAACACAATTAATAAAGCTTTTAAGGGGCTGTTACTTGAATTAATTTCATGTTGTTAAATATACCCCCAGAAATACACATAGATAGGATAGCTAGTTATAAATTACTTATATGGTTGAATTAATGAATTAACATCTCCCCCCTGAGTAGCTATTAGCTACATTCTGTGTTAGTTCGCAGATCCGTAGTTGTCTGGAAAGTGCAGGGGGAAGTGGGACTGCTCTGATTCAGCTTCTTCCATCACAGGTTCGTTATTATGGATAGAGCCAGGGCTAGAACAATACTACCTCTGCTAGAACCGCTTGGGAACCACTAGAAGCTCCTTCACTAACAACTGGACTCATTGAAATAGGTCTACCACGACTACGAATTAATTCTGACAAAGTTTTCTGACAGTGAGACTGAGATATAAGTTAACTCTCTGCAGCTGCACAGTTCTTTAATTATTTTCTAACACGAATCACACGTGAGGTGTAGCTTATTATCACAGCATTTTAAGCGCCTCTAATATTATTTCAAATAAACTAGGACCAACATTTCACTCGGTGAGGAAGGAACATAGCTTATCAACATCCAAGTAGGCCAATGATCTATAATTATTACGTGTCACATGGTGCATTATTGTAAAAATGATTCCTGCTGCAAACTGGAGGGGCCCTGGCCTGTTATATCTATCCATGGCCACAGACTAGGGGGGCCCTGGCCCCTGTGCTACCCCCTGTTCCTATGCCCATGCTGTAGAGAGTTCAGCTATGAAAAGATCACCCTGTAGAGAGTTCAGCTAGAAGAAGTCACCTTTTAGAGAGTTCAGCTACAAAGAAACCACCATGTAGAGAGTTCAGCTGAAAACAAATCACCCTGCAGAGAATTCATCAGCTACAAACATATCGCCCTGTAGAGAGACCAGCTAGAAACAAGTCACCCTGTAGACAGATCAGCTAGAAGAAGTTACCTTGTAAAGAGTTCAGCTGCAAACAAATCTTCCTGTAGAGAATTCAACTACAAACAGATAACCCTGCAGAGAGTTCAGCTAGAGTCAAGTCACCCTGTAGAGAGAATCCTGTAAAGAGTTCATCTACGTACAAGCAGATCACCCTGTAGAGAGTTCAGCTACATTTCAAGCCACCCAGTAGAGAGATCAGCTGCAAATTATCATGTGGGGATTAATTGACATGCAATAAAATATGCAAGAGTTCATAATATAAAAAAAGAGGAGAGTGTCCTACTTCAGTATAGCCTGTATAAATGCATATCTCAAAGTAATACAGTAAAACTTTTATTACTTTAGGATATCATGTCAACACATAAAGTGTTAAGGAGTGTTGACACTGTCATCAGTAGGCTGCTTATTGAAGCCATAACAGTCATTGAAACTTAATGCTGAGTACATGCCTGACCAACTAGCACATTGAAAATGACTATAGGTATTACATCATAACTTTGAGATTCGCGTTTGTACAGGCTATACTGCAGTAGGACACTCTCCTCTCTTTTTATATTATGAACTCTTGATATATGCATTATATATATATATAATTTGTACATTTACTGATAAAATCAGAATGAGTTAAATTATTTATAAAATCTGCATCATCTTTTTCTTTTTCCTGTGGTAAAGAAAAATATATACATTAAAAAGCCCCAAAGCTGGCCATAGGCCGGCTTTGGGGTATACAAATACAAAAAGAAGTGAAATCTATTCGAAAACAGCCAAGCTGTAAAAAAAGAGTGCGGCCCTGAGAAAGGCTATGGTGAAAAAAGATGTGAAATCCAAGGTGGCGGCCAAGAAATGGCTGTGATGGTAGGTTAATGGTAAAAATTTTAATAACAACAATTCAGGTGAATTTGGTGCCGCTTGGTCTTGGCACAAAATTCACCTGAATTGTCGTTATTAAAATTTTTACCATTAACCTACCATCACAGCCATTTCTTGGCCGCCAACTTGGATTTCACATCTTTTTTCACCATAGCCTTTTCAAGGGCCGCACTCCTTTTTTTACAGCTTGGCTGTTTTGGATTAAATTTCACTTCTTTTTGTATTTGTATACCCCAAATAGGACTTTTTAACCTGTCATTTTTTCTTTACTACAGGAAGAAGAAAAGATGAAGAAGGGTGATTTCTTTGTAACTGACCTCTCTGCAAGGTGATCCTTCTAGCTGATCTCTCTACCGGATGACTTGTTTGTAGCTGAACTCTCTACAGGGTGATTTGTTTGTAGCTGAACTCTCTACAAGGTAATTTCTTCTAGCTGATCTTTCTACAGGGTGATTTGTTTGTAGCTGAATTCTCTACAGGGCGATATGTTTGCAGCTAAACTGCTGAACTCTCTACAATGTAACTTCTTCTAGCTGAACTCTCTACGGGTGGCTTGTTTCTAACTGAACTCTCTACAGGGTGATTTGTTTGTAGCTGAACTCTCTACAAGGTAACTTCTTCTAGCTGATCTTTCTACAGGATGATTTGTTTGTAGCTGAATTCTCTACAGGGCAATTTGTTTGCAGCTGAACTCTCTACATGGTAGTTTCTTTGTAGATGAACTCTCTACAATGTGACTTCTTCTAGCTGAACTCTCTACAGGGTGACTTGTTTCTAGCTGATCTCTCTACAGTGTAACTTGTTTCTAGCTGAACTCTCTACAGGGTGATTTGTTTGTAACTGAATTCTCTACAAGGTAACTTCTTCTAGCTGATCTTTCTACAGGGTGATTTGTTTGTCTCTACAGGGCAATTTGTTTGCAGCTGAACTCTCTACATTGTAGTTTCTTTGTAGCTGAACTCTCTACAATGTAACTTCTTCTAGCTGAACTCTCTACAGGGTGACTTGTTTGTAGCTGAACTCTCTACATGGTAGTTTCTTTGTAGCTGAACTCTCTACAATGTAACTTCTTCTAGCTGATCTCTCTACAGGGTGACTTGTTTCTAGCTGAACTCTCTACAGGGTGATTTGTTTGTAGTTGAACTCTCTACAAGGTAACTTCTTCTAGCTGATCTTTCTACAGGGTGATTTGTTTGTAGCTGAATTCTCTACAGGGCGATTTGTTTGCAGCTGAACTCTCTACATGGTAGTTTCTTTGTACCTGAACTCTCTACAATGTAACTTCTTCTAGCTGAACTCTCTACAGGGTGACTTGTTTTCTAGCTGATCTCTGTACAGGGTGACTTGTTTCTAGCTGAACTCTCTACAGGTGATTTGTTTGCATCTGAACTCTCTTACATGGTGGTTTCTTTGTAGCTGAACTCTCTACAAAGTGACTTCTTCTAGCTGATCTATCTACAGGATGACTTGTTTCTAACTGAACTCTCTACAGTGTTATCTGTTCATAGCGGAACTTTCTACTGGGTGATTTGTTTGCAGCTAAACTCTTTGCATGATTGTTTCTTTGTAACTGAACTCTCTACAAGGTAACTTCTTCTAGCTGATCTCTCTACAGGATGACTTGTTTCTAACTGAACTCTCTACAGTGTGATCTGTTCATAGCGGAACTTTCTACTGGGTGATTTGTTTGCAGCTAAACTCTTTGCATGATTGTTTCTTTGTAACTGAACTCTCTACAAGGTAACTTCTTCTAGCTAATCTCTCTACAGGGCAATTTGTTTGTAGCTGAATTCTCTACAGGGTGATTTATTTGAGCTGAATTCTCTACATGATGGCTTCTTTGTAGCTGAACTCTCTATTAGGTACCTTCTTCTAGCTGATCTGACTACAGGATGGCTTGTTTGTAGCTGAATTCCCTACAGAATAACTTGCAATGTAATATAACTGTGTAAATTATACATGCAGCTGAATGCTTTATTAGGGTGACTGTTCTATTAGAGTATCTCGATCTCGCATTTGCTGCACGTAGTTGCCTTTCGAATCATAACTCAGTGATTTGTAATCCGATTCTTCTGTACTACTGCAAGAACTTTCTATGATGATCATTCCAGCTACATACTGATCTAATCAAAAACAGCCAAGCTGTAAAAAAAGATGCGGCCCCCAAAATGGCCATGGTGAGAAAACGATGTGAAATCCAAGGTGGCGGCCAAGAAATGGCTGTGATGGTAGGTTAATGGTTAAATTTTAATAACGACAATTCAGGTGAATTTGGTGCCAAGACCAAGTGGCACAAAATTCACCTGAATTGTCGTTATTAAAATGTAACCATTAACCTACCATCACAGCCATTTCTTGGCCGCCACCTTGGATTTCACATCTTTTTCTCACCATAGCCTTTTTGGGGGCTGCACCTTTTTTTACAGCTTGGCTGTTTTTGATTAGATATCACTTCTTTTTGTATTTGTATACTGCAAAGCCTGCCTATGGCTGGCTTTGGGGCTTTTTTAACCCATGTGTTTTTTTCTTTACCAACAGGAAGAAGAAAAGAACTTAAAGAAGATTTGTAATACTTCAATTATTTTTGATTTTATTAGTAATTATACAAATTATATACATATATTTATTACATGCCCATTATTCCCCACAGGATATTTTTTTTGCAGCTGATCTCTCTACAGGGTGACTTGAAATGTAGCTGAACTATATACAGGATGGTTTCTTTGTAGCTGAACTCTCTACAAGGTGACCTCTTCTAGCTGGTCTATCTACAGGGTGATTTGTTTGCAGCTAAACTCTCTACATGGTGGTTTCTTTGTGGCTGAACTCTCTACATGATGGTTTCTTTGTAGCTGAACTCTCTATAAGGTGACTTCGTCTAGCTGAACTTTCTACAAGGTGATTTTTTTTGTAGCTGAACTCTCTACAGGGTGATTTGTTTGCAGCTGAACTATCTACAAGGTAACTTCTTCTAGCTGATCTCTCTACAGGGTGATTTGTTTGCAACTGAACTCTCTACATGATGGTTTCTTTGTAGCTGAACTCTCTACAAGGTGACTTCTTCTAGCTGATCCCTCTACAGGGGGATTTATTTGTAGCTGAACTCTCTACAAGGTGACCTCTTCTAGCTGATTTCTCTACAGGGTGATTTGTTTCTAGCCGAACTCTCTACAGGTGTTTTTTTTGCAGCTAAACACTCTACATGGTGGTTTCTTTGTAGCTGAACTCTGTACATGATGGTTTCTTTTTAGCTAAACTCTTTACAAGGTGACTTCTTCTAGCTGATCTTTCTACTGGGTGATTTGTTTGCAGCTGAACTCTCTGCATGGTGGTTTCTTTGTTGCTGAGCTCTCTACAAGGTGAATTCTTTTATGTGATCTCTCTACAGGGTAATTTGTTTGTAACTGAACTCTGTACAAGGTGCGTTTTTGTGGGTGATCTCACTGCATGTTGATTTGTTTGTAGCTGAACTCACTAAAGGGTGATTTGCTTGTAGCTGAACTCCTTGCATTGTGTCTAGTTTCTAGCTGATCTCTCTACAGGGTGATTTGTTTGTAGCTGATCTCTCTACAAGTTGATTTGTGTGTAGCTGATCTCTCTGCAGGTTGATTAATTTGTAGCCGATCTCTCTACAGTGTAGTTTGTTTGTAGCTGAACTGTCTATAAGGTGATTTGTTTGTAGCCGATCTCTCTGCAGGTTGATTTGTTTTAGCTGAACTCTACAGGGTGATTTACTTGTAGCTGAACTCCTTACATTGTGTCTAGTTTCTAGCTGATCTCTCTACAGGGTGATTTGTTTGTAGCTGATCTCTCTACAAGTTGATTTTTGTGTAGCTGATCTCTCTGCAGGTTGATTTGTTTTAGCTGAACTCTCTACATAGTGATTTGCTTGTAGCTGAACTCCTTACATTGTGTCTAGTTTCTAGCTGATCTCTCTACAGGGTGATTTGTTTGTAGCTGATCTCTCTACAAGTTGATTTGTGTGTAGCTGATCTCTCTGCAGGTTGATTTGTTTTAGCTGAACTCTCTACAGGGTGATTGCTTGTAGCTGAACTCCTTACATTGTGTCTAGTTTCTAGCTGATGTCTCTACAGGGTGACTTTTTTATAGCTGATCTCTCTACAAGTTGATTTGTGTGTAGCTGATCTCTCTGCAGGTTGATTTGTTTGTAGCCGATCTCTCTACAGGGTAATTTGTTTGTAGCTGAACTCACTATAAGGTGATTTGTTTGTAGCTGATCTCTCTGCAGGTTGATTTGTTTTAGCTGAACTCTCTACAGGGTGATTGCTTGTAGCTGAACTCCTTACATTGTGTCTAGTTTCTAGTTGATGTCTCTACAGGGTGATTTTTTGTAGCTGAACTCTCTACAGGGTGATTTGTTTCTAGCTTATCTCTCTACAGGTAGATTTGTGTTGATTTGTTCATTGCTGATCGCTCTAAAGGTTGATTTGTTGTAGCTGAACACTGCAAAGTGTTTTATTTGTAGCTGATCTCTCTACAGGGTAATTTGTATGTAGCTGAACTCTCTCCACAGTGACTTGTGTGTAGCTGAATTCTGTGTAGCTGAATTCTCTAGAGAGTGACTTAATTGTAGCTGAATTCTCTACAGGGTGCATGACTTGTTTATAGCTGAACTTTCTTCAGTGTGACTTGTAATGTTCTGAATCTCTATAGTGATATATTTGCTTAACTCTCCACATGGTGACTTGCTTCTTGCTGAACTGTCTATAAGATATTAACTGTTTGCAGCTGAACTCCCTACAGAATAACTTGTGATGTAATAAAATTCTGTAATGGAGTAAATAAATTAGCGGAATGCTGTATTAGGGTGACTGTTCTATTAGAGTATCTCGATCTCGCATTTGCTACACGTAGTTGGCTTTAGAATCATAACTCAGTGGTTTGTAATCCAATTCTTCTGTACTACTGCAAGGACTTTCTATGAAGATTATTCCAGCTATACACCGATTTTCAGCTCATTGCTCTAAGCGGTTTGCCTAGTAGGCGTGAAAACTAATACTTTTTTAATCGTAAAAATCGATCGCGTAATTGTGACACAGGTTGGGTTTTGTGTCATATCTCCATGGTCTTTATCTCGATTCCTTTCAAACCACCAAAAGGCACTCTTACGATGGTTACTCCATCTACATAGCAATTTTCAACTCATTCCATGAAGCGGTTTACCCTGTAGGTAGGGTTACCACAAAGTTTCAAATTAATTTGCTAACTGTTGTTATGCGTTGAACTAACTCTCACTTGAATACAGCTGCAGTGGCGGTAAATTCTATTAATTCCTTGGGGTGGAAATCGATCGAAATGTCTGCAAATTACAAGATTACGAGCTGCAACTCCCAGAAAAAATGATCTATTATCGCAATACTGCACTTCAACCTTCCTCTGTGAGCAAACCTTCACCAAAAAGTATTAGTGGTTTGATTGGTGAAGCATGATTGCTGCAGTTGCATCATTGAGACAGGATTTTGGGGTCCAAAAACAGGTTTTCGTCCACAAAGACCAAAAAAATGATAGCCAAAACTTCCTCACACCATAGTAGTAATCACTCATCAACAAAGAAGTCACATACCAAGTATGGTTAAATTCTGAAGATGCTAACCATCTGGGTGGACCCAGTGTTGGGCAAAAATCACCCAAAATGGCACCCTTTTATCGTCACTTGCTCTCTCAACTACTCAAAACCAGAATACTTGGAGTATAACAGTGTTAAGGTCTAGAATAAACAATTAAATAGTACTAGCAACAAGGATTTGTTGTTAGAAACTGTAAAAATAAACTAATAGGCGTCTATCCTAATGACTACAGGCTCACGTGATTGAGTATGGCTATTGCTACTAATAGCACTATAGACCAAAATCATGTCGTTGTATGTATGCTTATTACTTTTAAAGGTGTTTAAACCACTACAACAGACATCAAGTGTGATATCGAGTGTTAAATCACTATAAGAACGAAAATCACGTGAGCATGGATTTATTAGGATAGACGCCTATTAGTTTATTTTTACAGTTTTCTAACAACAAATCCTTGTCGCTAGTTATACATTCTAGATGTTAACACTGTTATACGCCAATAATTCTGGTTTTGAGTAGTTGAGAGAGCAAGTAATGGTAAAAGGGTGCCATTTGGGTGATTTTTTCCCTACACTAGGCCCACCCAGATGGTTAGCATCTTCAGAATTTAACCATACTTGGTACGTGACTTCTTTGTTGATGGGTGACTACTACTGTGGTGTGAGGAAGTTTTGGTAATCATTCGTTTGGTCTTTGTGGACGAAAACCCGTTTTTGGACCCTAAAATCCTGTCTCAATGATGCAGTTACGGCAATCATGCTTCACCAATCAAACTACCAATACTTTTTGGTGAAGGTTTGCTCACAGAGGAAAGTTGAAGTGCAGTATTGTGATAAAAGATCATCATTTCTGGGGGTTACAGTTCGTAATCTCGTGATTTGCAGACATTTTGATCGTTTTCCACCTCAAGGAATTGATAGAATTTATTGCCGCTGCAGCTGTATTCAAGTGAGAGTTAGTCCAACATGTAACAACAATTAGCAGATTATTTTGAAGATGTTCATTTTTTACGTTGGAAACCCTACTGTAGGCGTGACAACATATCGATCTTGTTTTACGCGAATAATCAGTCATAACTCCTGAACCATTCATCGGATTTGTACCAAATTTGATGCTAGAATTTGCCGTTGGACTCCCTTTCTGTGTGCCAAATTTCATGGTGATCGGACTACGCGTTTGCTTGTTATAGCAATTTTTGCATGTGTGCGAAAAGACAAAGAAGAAAAAAAACGAAAAAGAAAAAACGAAACTTTGGCAGCTCGTATCTCGGAAATGGCTGGAGCGATTTCCTTCAAATTTAGAATGTTGACTCCCCTGGCTGGCGGGAAACTGTGTAGCAAATTTGGTTCTAATCGGATAAGTGATCACTGAGATACAAAGGTGTGAAAATGAGGTTTTTGTTCTTCCTGTCAATATACTCACGGGTGTGGCGCGCCGGCTTCTTGGGCCGCACGACACACTACCGTGTGTCTTGATTTTCAGCTTGTTGCTCTAAGCGGTTTGCCTGGTAGACACGAAAACTAATAGTTTTTTTATTCATAAAAATCGATCGTGTAATTTTGACACAGGTTGGGTTTTGTGTCATATCTCCATGGTCTTTATCCCGATTCCTTTAAAACCACAAAAAGGCACTCATTGTTTATTTTTTTCTGGATTATTTGGGTGATGCCGAGAATTTTAAGGAGGCCGACATTTTAGTTACTCCTATTCATATTAAACCGGAATGGTATTTTTTATTTATGTATGCCATTTTGCGATCTATTCCGAATAAATTAGGGGGGGTTGTTGCTCTTGCAGCTAGTATTGTTGTTTGATTTATTTTACCATTTTTATATAGAGGGCGGATGTTCAGTTTGGGGATGTATCCGATAAGTAAATTGGCTTTTTGGTTTATGGTGGGGGATATTGTTTTATTAACTCTAATTGGTGGCCGACCAGTGGAAGAGCCGTATGTAGTTATTGGGCAATTTGCGACCGCCTTTTATTTTATTTATTTTTTAGTTTTGTTTCCTTTATTAAAATATATTGAGGATAGGATGATTTTTAATCACAATTAATATATTAATTGTTTTTGCTAATTGAAAATGTTAAAAATTGTTTTATTATTACCTTGAATTAGTTGTATTAGTATGAGTATTATTCCCTTTCGGAACACAAGAGAAGTGTTCCGAATGGGATTAATATGGGGGTTTATAATATTATTTGTTGTAATATTATTAGGTGGAATAGTGGGGCCAGACTTGGTTATTGGGTGAGAAATAAGTGTAGGACCAGAGTTGGGGAAAATTGGACCCACTCCTACGATGGTTGCTCCATCTACATATCAATTTTCAACTGATTCCTCCAAGGGGTTTACCCTGTAGGCGTGACAGACCTTCGACCTTATTTTACGCAAATAATCGGTAATAACTCCGTGAATGTTCATCAGATTCCTACCAAAGTTGGTACGGAGATCCGCCTTAATGAGCCCTTTATGTATGCCAAATTTCAGCCCAATCCGAGCATGCAGTCGTGTTTTATGGCGAATTTTG
This sequence comes from Dysidea avara, assembly GCF_963678975.1. Taxonomy (NCBI): domain Eukaryota; kingdom Metazoa; phylum Porifera; class Demospongiae; order Dictyoceratida; family Dysideidae; genus Dysidea; species Dysidea avara. The sequence goes on from NC_089275.1 coordinate 27,863,310, forward strand.
CGAAGTGTGCGAAATGAAGATGAAGAAGAAGAAAAAAAGTGAAGAATTAAAACGAAATTTTGTTCACTCGTATCTCGGAAATGGCTGGAGCGATTTTCTTCAAATTTGGTATGTAGACTCCCCTAACTGGGCGGCACGTCTCTAGCAAATTTGGTTCCAATCGGATAAGGGATCACAGAGCTACATAGGTGTGAAAATTGCATTTTCTTTCTTCCTGTTAATATACTCACAGTGTGGCGCGCCGGCTTCTTGGGCCGCACGACACACTATCGTGTGTCTTGATATAGATTAAGGAAATCATCAGTTTTATTGATGAAAAACACAGTAACAGTATAATTATATCCTCGGACACATGCTACCACAAATAGGGCAATATAAGCTCCACAAGTGGGCATGGCAAGGGTAACAAAAAACAAAAAAAACAGCATTATATATATATACTCAATTAAAAAAGAAAAATTAATTATATTGTACAAATACAACGTTCAAGTCTCCACACACCATTCTTGACAGTCCTTCACCATAAGTATCCTCCTAGAGGAAGAGATTGATATCGCTGCCGCTGAATCAAAGATCCTTTTACTTCTAGATTTAGTCATCTTAAACTCATTTTGAATGAAATTCACACAGTTTTATTAGCAAAACTCGATTGTGCGCTTTTAACATAGTTCGCGTTTTGTTATAATTCCATGACTGTTAATGCGATTTCTTTCAAACCACAAAAGGTTTGCACTATGATAGTTACTCCATATACAGACCGGTTTTAAAATAATTCTGTCAAGCGGTTCACCCTGGAGGCGTGACAACAAATCGCCCTTGGATTTTTGAAACATCGCGCATAGCTCCCTTGTTCTTTGTCTGATCTATACCAATATTGGACTGTAAATGTGCAATACTACGTTCCTACTGCCCTCCAAATTTTAAATAAGTCGACCAAAACACGCGAAAGTTATCACAATTTTTCTAAAGTGTGCAATACGAAGAAGAAAAAGATTACGAAGAAAATAAGACGGAACTTTGAATGCGCGTATCTCAGTGATGGATGATCGTATTCATCTCAACTTTGGAATGGAAGGTGCCCTACGCCGAGGGAGTTTCCACAGCAACACTGGTTAATTTCCGTCCTGCCATTATCGAGTTACGGATGCGTGAAAATGGCATTTTCTTGGTTCCTGTAAAATACACACTTGTCTGTCGCGCGCCCGCACTACCTGTACTTGGCCGCACGACGCACTATCGTGTGTCTTGATCCCTAAGCAAGGGCGGATTTAGGGGGGTGCTTCGCACCCCTCCTCCAAAATTTTACCATGTGCAAGCTAGGAAGCTTCTAGAAGTTTCAGTATAGAATTATTTGCATCTTATACGTATGCATGGGCAATGAAAAGATGGAAAGAGAAGGGAGAATGGCTAATCTTTTCTTAGAATTACTAAGAGGGGTTCAAATTATACTTTTGGTGTGAGACTTAACCTAAAAGCTGCTAAAAATCGAAATACTCTAATAGAACAGTCAACCACTCTAATAGAGCATCCATCATAATTTTTTTCAAGAAGTTGCCAGTGTGTTTTCTTGACCTGTGCACTGCTATCTTACCATTGTTCCAAACATCCTGCCATATACTAATCACTTTCTGAGAGCAACTTCTGTCAAATGGTTTAATGTTATAGTAGGCATCACTTGTTGCTACAAACCTGATGCTTGGGTTGACATGCTTAAGTAAAACAGTTAACATCTGAGAACTGTTTGTTTTTGCTTTATCAGTACCAAAGTTCCATGCTGCATTTATCTGAATTTAGCATCAATTGAAGCTAATAAAATTTAATGTCATACAGGGTTTGCACTCCCAAACCCCTTGAAGCTCAAATTTATAAGCTCAAATGATACTGCAGCATTTATGCTGTCACACTATAAGGGGTTAGTTGTGGCCAAAAACTAGTTTTATATGTAAGTGACCTTGTACTCTGGTTATAAAAAATTAACATGGTGATGGGGCCATAGTTCTAAAATGTCAGATTTAAATAGCAACAGAACAGTCTGTGGCTATACTACAAAGTTGAAGTTATTTTGTGCTAATTTTTAATCTCTACAATGACTTTAAGATCCAATCTTGCATACTGTCTTTGACAATCCATTATTATGTATTTCCTTATAATCCAATAGCATTAAAAGTATAGCTATCTTGTTCTGTTTTTTCTAAAATTGCTTACCATTGCACTCATCCATCTTGTACCCACAGTCTTTCAGTACAATAGAGTATTTGATTAAAAATAGCTTCCAGATTCAATCTTGTGATAGCTATGTTCCAAAAATTTCCAGAGGAAGCATCACTCCAGACCCCGGCCCCCTATCTGGAAAGTTCTATGTATGTGTACTCTACACACTGCATGGTGTGTGTATAGTGCCTTCTCAAGCCCTATCTTCATTGTTACTGTTTGGACGTCATAGTTTGAACCATGAGACTGTAAAGCACACTAGCCATACCTTAAGTCAGGCAATACACTAACCAATCTTGTATATTGATGAATTTACAATATAAATTTTATTAATTCATGCATTGATGTAATCAATTAGCAAAAAAACCAAAATGCTAAAATTGTTAAATTTAATGTACCGTTAAATTAATGTATTTCAAACATAAAATTAATGAATCATGTATAGCAGATATTCATATCCTTCCCCTTTCTGTTCTTTATGTAAAGAATAGATATTTAGTTACTGGCTGTGCCCTTATATGACAGCTAGTATATTACAGCTGTTCTGGAATAATCGTGTCATTTCATCATTATTACACTTATATGACTCACAATCACTTAAACAAAGTGGCATCATTTTTCAGTCAAAATATAACCAAATTTAATACTGAATAGACTAAATTTGCAAAATTATTCTGTGGGGGCATGCCCCCAGACCCCCTAGATAGAGCAGGCTCTGCATGCCAAATGTGCTTTGCACACTATAGCTATATAGCTAGTTGTATTAACCAGTTGTCGCTTTTCTTAGCCAACCAACCATTCATGTTAGTACCCCCCCCCTTTGAAATCCTAGATCCGCCCCTGCTAAGGGTATAGAGTGGAGTGAAGGTTAATGTCTACTAGTATATCTGCAGGTGTAGGCACCTCTTACTTGATGTTAGATTCCGTAAAGATGATTTTCGTTGCATAAGATGTCTATTGGATGATTTTTAAAAGTCGCATTTTAAGTGGCGTATGCCATTTTAGGGACGATCCCAACTTAACAGTATTGCGATGCTGTTTGATATTTTCAACTACGTGCAATAATATACGTATTAGTGACTATTGTCCCATTGAGGTTTCAAACTCTTGTTATGCAACTTTTAATTTAATATTCTGTTTGTTTTAACACTTTCCTTTGAGCTCATATATACTACTGTGATTTAACCATTACTTATTCTATGCTCTTATCATACTTACAGTTTTTGAAATGTGTTAAATATCATGGAAAGAGGGATAGCTTAACCACAAATGTGAGGAAATATAAGAATACACACTATATATTAATTGTGGGTTATGACTTGCATATTATATTCCTACCCAGAGTAAATTTAATACAATGCGAACAAGTAGTGATGCCAATACATTAAGCAATAAGAAAAACTCAATGGCAACTTCAACACTTGAAAGTAAGTTGTTAAACTATGCTACAAAATCTTTCATTGGTAAATGCATAGTTACAATATGTGACCCAGTCTGAGAAAACTGGTCTTATCGCCCATGTCAGTAGATTCGATTTTTCACCCAGGACACACAGCTACATGAATAAACTATCTAATTCCACATTTAAAATCAGCTAGACTTGAGTGGTCTGGTTTTGCTGGCTGCTTTTCCCGAGCCCAGTGGCAATCCGTACGTGTGGTGTGGGGCCTTAATGGAGCTCTGGTCAGCCTGGGAATGACTGTATGTGGCTGTAAAGCTCTGTGGTGTTGAATAACTACCTCTGCTGTGAATTTCCTTTCATTTTAGCCAGTTTTGATACCTCAATGGCCCAAAACTTGGCCTAATTCATCCCTTGGCCTTCCTTTTCAATTTTTGAACATCATCTTTCCTGCCTTCCAGGGCCCCCGCTTCCCATCCAATTTGCAGCTCGCCTGATACAGTCAACTGACCTCGGTTTAAAAACTATCTAAAATGACGGGAAACTTAGTTGTTGGCTACTTGCACAGTGGATGCTCTGGAAGGAAAGGAATTGGTGTAAAACGTGTGAAAATTTGGTACACATAGCCTCAACCATTGGTGAGCTACAACACACTAAATATGACTTAAACCGGCATTTCTCGATACTTTTAAATAGGCGATAAGCCCGGTTTTGTCAGACTGGGTCACATATGTTGTCATGTCTTTAGTACATAATGTACTTCGTTACTATGTAATAAACATTTTTAGTGGCACAGCACCCTCAAATACAGTAGTGCTGCATGATTTGTATGTTACTAGTTCTCTTGTATCTTTCATATTCATTTCCATGTTATTTGTGACCAGATGGTGGAAAATCACTTAGGCATATCGGCACTTTCACGAATCAAAATCAAGACACCACATGGTAATGTGGCGTGCGGCCCAAGAAACTGCCACATCACACTGTGGGTATATTCCATAGCCTAGAAATGATCGATGCTTCACAGTTTGTGTTGAACAAATCATGGTGGAGGAATCATAGAGTCAGTATAACTGACAAGCTACAATACTAATATTGAATTGACCATCACTTGAGAAATGTAGAAGACACTCATATTAATTCTGCTTTTCAAGTTTCTGAACAGGATCCCACTCAGTACTTGCCATTGCCACCACTCTTAACAACTACCAGGGCATATCATAATCAAAAGCTTTATGCAACTTTATGCAAAAACAAATCAATACCACTATTCATTTCTGTCAAACACAACCATAGATTGAAAAAATTATGTTAATTCGGATTGTTGTTTGCTTTGAACCCCTTGTACTGTGTACTAGGTTATAGTGGGAATGATCTCACTCCTGGTTGTTCAAGATATATAGTGCTGATCACTTGTCATTACTTTTTCGGTATGTGTGGTGCTTTTTAATTGGAAATCAGAAAACAGAAGTTACTTTGGTGCGCTATTACTACAGTTCCTCAAAGTAAACAATCATTACTTTTAGGCTTGTGCCAACTATGTCAGCATAATTTTGAGCATAATGGGCTAGCAATATTATGAAACATTATGCCAGCATAACAGGACGATTTTCAATATTTTTAATTAAACGGACAATGCGTGCACCAAAAATACAGCAAAACAAATACAATACACCTTAATACTGCATTTAATATCAAAAAATAGTGCATTGTTATTGTTTCTTGGCTGATTATTCACACTTTGTGGAAATAAGATCGGGATATTTTAATAGAGCAGTCACTTACTCTAGTACAGCTGTCAGGAAAGGCTGATATACTCTAATAAAACAGTCAACTCTAGAGCATAATCTTGACTTTGAAAGTATAATTTTGAGCATAATAGACTAGATATTTGAGCACTGCTCTAAAGCATAATAGGCTATTTTGAAAGCATAATTGTCTAGAGCCTAACTAATTTCATGTTGTACCATTACCATGATTCATGATAGTTTCGTAACAACAACATTGCTGCTCTGGTATGAACTTAATATGCTGTGGTTGAAACATATACAGTAGAGTTTCCAAATGGAAATGTTAATGTGAATAGATTGGGTTCTATTTAATACATTTTTATACTATGCGGTAGCTTAAGAAGGATGCAGGCGGTGGATGACAAACTAATAATCACCAAATAGGGGCCTAAATCGCAATGAGTTGAAATCTTGTACAAGATTTTTAGGAGTAGTGGACCCCCTGGTAACTCATTACTTATTAAGACACTCGTGCGGCTCATATACTCTGTGTATGCTCAGAAGAACACGTGATGCCAAACTGTTATAATTTTTTGTTGATAAACGCTACAATGCGCTATATATCGCCAAGAGAACTGTTGTTTTCCTTAGCAAATTGCTGCAATGCCAGTTGCAATCATGTTCTATCGACTTTGCTTTCAGTTGACTGTTGAAAAACAGTTGGCAATCACGAAAAGTAGAATCAGCTGGTGAAGGAAATGTTTGTAGTAAGAAAGAAAGACAATTTGGACAAGGTCTGTACATCAGTGTGTTAATATTATAAAATAATGGCATAATGGTAATCTAATCCAAAACAGCAAAGCTGTAAAAAAAAGTGTGCGGCCCTCAGAAAGGCTATGGTGAAAAAAGATGTGAAATCCAAGGTGGCGGCCAAGAAATGGCTGTGATGGTAGGTAAATGGTAAAAAATTTAATAACGACAATTCAGGTGAATTTTTGTGCCGCTTCATAAAATGTACCTAAATTGTCATTATTAAAATTTTTACCATTAACCTACCATCACAGCCATTTCTTGGCTGCCACCTTGGATTTCACATCTTTTTTCACCATAGCCTTTCTGAGGGCCGCACACTTTTTTTACAGCTTGGCTGTTTTGGATTAGATTTCATTTCTTTTTATATTTGTATACCCCAAAGCCGGCCTATGGCCAGTTTTGGGACTTTTTAACCTATGTTTTTTTTCTTTACCACAGGAAGAAGAAAAGATGAAGTAGATGTACTTTAAATATTTTATCAGTAAATGTACAAATTATATATATAATACATATGTGACCGGATTTGCGAAAAGGGGTCTTCCACACACATCCAATTTGCCAACTTTGACAATTGATAACTTCAGATTGGAAAGAGCTATATTGCCTTGAAATTTGGGCAGTGGTGAGCACCACTATAGCTGAATACATGGTGAAATTTTCAGGTTAATATGTTACTTGAACACTGAGTTATGGTCTCCAACGTTTACGGAATTGGATGTGTGTGGAAGACCCCTTTTCGCAAATCCGGTCACATATATTGATTACAGAAATCTCCATGGTGATTTCTTTGTAACTGAACACTCTACAAGGTGACTTCTTCTAATTGCTCTCTCTACAGGGTGAATAGTTTGTAGCTGAACGATCTACAAGGTAACTTCTTCTAGCTGATCTCTCTACAGGGTGATGTGTTTGTAGCTGAATTCTGTATAGGTGATTTGTTTGCAGCTGAGTTCTTTACAGAATGGTTTCTTTGTAGCTGAACTCTCTAAAAGGTAACTTCTTCTAGCTGATCTTTCTACAGGGCAATTTGTTTCTGGCAGAATTTTCTACAGGGTGATTTCTTTGCAGCTGAACTCTCTACATGGTGGTTTCTTTGTAGCTGAACTCTCTACAAGGTAATTCCTTCTAGCTGATCTCTCTACAGGGAGATTTGTTTGTAGCTGAACTATCTACAAGGTAACTTCTTATAGCTGAACTTTCTCCAAGGTAACTTCTTCTAACTGATCTTTCTACAGGGTGATTTGTTTGTAGCTGAACTATCTACAAGGTAATTTCTTCTAGCTGATCTCTCTACAGGGTGATTTGTTTGTAGCTGAATTCTGTACAGGTGATTTGTTTGCAGCTGAGCTCTTTACCAAATGGTTTCTTTGTAACTGAACTTTCTCCAAGGTAACTTCTTCTAACTGATCTTTCTACAGGATGATTTGTTTGTAGCTGAACTATCTACAAGGTAATTTCTTCTAGCTGATCTCTCTACAGGGTGATTTGTTTGTAACTGAATTCTGTACAGGTGATTTGTTTGCAGCTGAGCTCTTTACAGAATGGTTTCTTTGTAGCTGAACTCTCTACAGGGTGATTTGTTTGTAGCTGAAATCCCTACAAGGTAACTTCTTCTAGCTGATCTTTCTACAGGGCGATTTGTTTGTAGCTGAGTTCTCTACAGGGTGTTTGTTTGCAGCTGAATTCTCTACATGGTGGTTTCTTTATAGCTGAACTCTCTACAAGGTGATTTGTTTGTAGCTGAACTCTCTACAAGGCGATACTTCTAGGTGATCTCTCTACAGGATTCCTTGTTTCTAACTGAACTCTCAACACGGTGATCTGTTCATAGCTGAACTTTCTACTGGGTGATTTGTTTGCAGCTGAACTCTCTAAATGGTGGTTTCTTTGTAGCTGAACTTTCTACAAGGTAATTTCTTCTAGCTGAACTCTCTACAGGGTGACTTGTTTCTAGCTGATCTCTCTACAGGGTGATCTGTTCATAGCTGAAATTTCTACAGGGTGATTTGTTTGCAGCTGAACTCTCTACATGGTAGTTTCTTTGTAGCTGAACTCTCTACAATGTGACTTCTAGCTGAACTCTCTACAAGGTGACTTGTTTCTAGTTGATCTCTCTATAGGGTGACTTGTTTCTAGCTGAACTCTCTACAGGTGATTTGTTTGTAGCTGAACTCTCTACATGGTGGTTTCGTTGTAGCTGAACTCTCTACAAGGTAACTTCTTCTAGCTGATCTTTTTACACTGCATATTTGTTTGTAGCTGAGTTCTCTACAGGGTGATTTGTTTGCAGCTGAACTCTCTACATGGGAGTTTCATTGTAGCTGAACTCTCTACAATGTGACTTCTTCTAGCTGAACTCTCTGCAGGGTGACTTGTTTCTAGCTGAACTCTCTACAGGTGATTTGTTTGCAGCTGAACTCTCTACATGGTGGTTTCTTTGTAGCTGAACTCTCTACAAGGTAACTTTTTCTAGCTGATCTTTCTACAGGGTGATTTGTTTGTAGCTGAATTCTCTACAGGGTGATTTATTTGCAGCTGAACTCTCTACAAGGTGACTTCTTCTAGCTGAACTCTCTGCAGAGTGATTCACTTTTTTTTGCAGCTGAACTCTCTACATGGTGGTTTCTTTGTAACTGAACTCTCTACAGGGTGATTTGTTTGTAACTGAACTCTCTACAGGGTGATCTGTTCGTAGCTGAACTCCCTATAAGGTAACTTCTTCTAGCTAATCTTTCTACAGGGCGATTTGTTTGTAGCTGAGTTCTCTACAGGGTGATTTGTTTGCAGCTGAACTCTCTACATGGTAGTTTCTTTGTAGCTGAACTCTCTACAAGGTGACTTGTATCTAGCTGATCTCTCTACAGGGTAACTTGTTTCTAGCTGAACTCTCTACAGGTGATTTGTTTGCAGCTGAACTCTCTACATGATAGTTTCTTTGTAGCTGAACTCTCCACAAGGTAACTTCTTCTAGCTGATCTCTCTACAGGGTGATTTGTTTGCAGCTAAACTCTCTACATGGTAGTTTCTTTGTAGCTGAACTCTCTACAATGTGACTTCTTCTAGCTGAACTCTCTACAAGGTGACTTGTATCTAGCTGATCTCTCTACAGGGTAACTTGTTTCTAGCTGAACTCTCTACAGGTGATTTGTTTGCAGCTGAACTCTCTACATGATAGTTTCTTTGTAGCTGAACTCTCCACAAGGTAACTTCTTCTAGCTGATCTCTCTACAGGGTGATTTGTTTGCAGCTGAACTCTCTACATGGTAGTTTCTTTGTAGCTGAACTCTCTACAATGTGACTTCTTCTAGCTGAACTCTCTACAAGGTGACTTGTATCTAGCTGATCTCTCTACAGGGTAACTTGTTTCTAGCTGAACTCTCTACAGGTGATTTGTTTGCAGCTGAACTCTCTACATGATAGTTTCTTTGTAGCTGAACTCTTCACAAGGTAACTTCTTCTAGCTGATCTCTCTACAGGGTGATTTGTTTGCAGCTGAACTCTCTACATGGTAGTTTCTTTGTAGCTGAACTCTCTACAATGTGACTTCTTCTAGCTGAACTCTCTACAAGGTGACTTGTATCTAGCTGATCTCTCTACAGGGTAACTTGTTTCTAGCTGAACTCTCTACAGGTGATTTGTTTGCAGCTGAACTCTCTACATGGTTTATTTCTTTGTAACTGAACTCCTTGCAAGGTGACTTCTTCTAGCTGATCTCTCTACAGGGAGATTTGCTTGTAGCTTAACTCCCTACAGGTGATTTGTTTGTAGCTGAACTCTCTACATGATGGTTTCTTTGTAGCTGAACTCTCTACAAGGTGATTTCTTCTATAGCTGATCTTTCTACAGGGTGATTTGTTTGTAGTTGAACTCTCTACATAATAGTTTCTTTGTAGCTGAACTCTCTACAAGGTGATTTCTTCTATAGCTGATCTTTCTACAGAGTGATTTGTTTGTACCTGAACTATCTACATGATGGTTTCTTTGTAGCTGAACTCTCTACAAGGTAACTTCTTCTAGCTGATCTCTCTACAGAACAATTTGTTTGTACCTGAACTCTCACATGATTGTTTCTTTGAAGCTGAACTCTCTACAAGGTGATTTCTTCTAGCTGATCTTTCTACAGGGTGATTTGTTTGTACCTGAACTATCTACATGATGGTTTCTTTGTAGCTGAACTCTCTACAAGGTAACTTCTTCTAGCTGATCTCTCTACAGAACAATTTGTTTGTACCTGAACTCTCACATGATTGTTTCTTTGAAGCTGAACTCTCTACAAGGTGATTTCTTCTAGCTGATCTTTCTACAGGGTGATTTGTTTGTAGCAGAACTCTCTACAAGGAAACTTCTTCTAGCTGATCTCTCTACAGGGAGATTTGTTTGTAGCTGAACTCTCTAAACGTGATTTGTTTGTGGCTGAATTCTCTACATGATGGTTTCTTTGTAACTGAACTCTCTACAAGGTAACTTCTTCTAGCTGATCTCTTTACAGGGTGAATTGTTTGTAGCTGAACGATCTACAAGGTAACTTCTTCTAACTGATCTCTCTACAGGGTGATTTGTTTGTAGCTGAACTCTCTACAAGGAAACCTCTTTTAACTGAGCTCTGTACATGGTGAATTTTTTGTAGCTGAACTATCTACAAGGTAACTTCTTCTAGCTGATCTTTCAACAGGGTGATTTGTTTGTAACTGAACTCTCTACAAGAAAACTTCTTCTAACTGATGTCTGAACAGGGTGAATTGTTTGTAGCTGAACTCTCTACAGGGTGATTTGTTTGTAGCTGATCTCTAGAGATACAGGTTACTTATTTCTAACTGATCTCTTGAATTCTGTTCAGGGTGACTGCTCTATTAGGATGACTGCTCTATTAGAGTATCTCGATCTCGCACTTGCTACACCAAGTTGGATTTCGTGTTATAACTCCGTGGCTTTAAGTCTGATTCTTCTACACCATTGAAGAGCCTTTCTAAGATGATAACTCCATCTGTACAGCGATTTTCAAAGCATTACCCCAAGCGGTTTATCTCGTAGGCGTGGCAAACAGTCGTTTTTTATTAGCTAATCTCGATTGCATAATTGTTACACACTGTTGATTTTTTCGCTGTACCCTGTCACTCTACAGGCCATATTTCAGTATTGGAACAGCCTATTTGCATTCTGTTAGTAACATATTAGAATATACGCATGCGCATATGTAACACGTGACACAATTGTTGTATTCGAAGTATTTCGTGTAGCGTCTATCACATGGTGTCAGAATGGACAAGTTAACGCCACCTGATCCGCTAGACTTGGATGGCAGTAACGTTTCTGATGCTTGGAGGAAGTGGAAACAACGTTTCGAACTCTTCTCACTTGCCAGTGGCCTCAGCTCGAAAGACGAAGGAATCCAAGCTGCGACTCTACTACACGTGGTCGGACCCGATGCTCTAGAAGTCTACAATACGTTCTCGTGGGAAGATGGAAGTGACAAAAATAAAGCAGCAAAAATACTGGAGAAATTCGAAGCATATTGTGTGCCGCGGAGAAACATCACGTGGGAAAGACATATGTTCAATACGCGCGACCAACATGACGGAGAAACAATCGACCAGTATGTCACAGACCTCAAGACCAAAGCCCAAACATGCGAGTTTAAAGATCTTAAGGACAGCTTAATAAGAGACAGAATAGTGTGTGGCATACACTGTGACAAAACACGCAGCAGACTCCTCAGAGAACCTGATTTAACTTTGCAGAAGGCAGTTGACATATGTAGGGCAAATGAAACGACATCATCCCAAATGAAGCTGTTCACCGGTGACCAAACTAATGGTCTACCTGCCATTCATGGAATACGGTCTCAGAGCAAACAAGTTCAAAAGGTATCTTGTGACCGATGTGGAGGTTGGCACACCAAGCAACAAATCTGTCCTGCATTTGGAGCAGAATGTCGAAAATGTGGCCGAAGAAACCATTTTGCCAAAGTATGCCGCACAAGGGTAACTCAACCACTACACAACTACAGTATCCAAAGAGAGACACCTGACAGTGATGATCTGTTTATCGGCACACTCGGACAGGCTCACGGAGTAAAGGACTGGTCGGTTACTATCTTAATGAACCAACAGAAAACCACTTTCAAGATTGACACTGGCGCCCAATGCAATGTGATACCTCAGTGGCTATATTACCAAGTGTGCAAGGACCCACTCAAACCATCCTCGGCTAGCCTAGTAGCATTTGGTGGCCATAAGTTACACACTTGTGGCAAGGCTAAAATACCATGCCAATACAAAGACCTGAATTACCTTGTCGAATTTGAAGTCATGGACCACAACGTTCCAAACATTCTAGGACTCATTACATGCATTGAAATGAACCTTGTACAACGCATAGACACTGTTGGTAACAGTCGTGCTAATTTGTTTGAACAGTACTATGATGTGTTTGAGGGACTGGGGTGTGTCACAGATGTGCGTTACCACATAAGGATTGACCCAATAAAAACACCAGTAATCCATCCACCACGCCGTGTGCCCATTACACTCCGTCCAAAGATCCAAGAAGAGCTTGCACGTATGGAAAGCCTTGACGTAATAGAGAAGGTCACTGAACCTACAAGCTGGGTGAACAGCATGGTGACAATAATCAAAGCTAATGGCTCTTTACGTATCTGCATTGACCCTCGTAATCTTAATGAAGCCATTCAGCGGGAGTACTACCCCATGCAAACTATAGAAGAAGTAACTACGCGGATGCCAAATGCCACCTACTTCTCAGTTCTGGATGCCAGTTCAGGCTATTGGCAAATCAGCCTTGACCAAGAAAGTGCCAAGCTCTGCACATTCAACAGCCCATTTGGTCGCTACATGTTCAAACGCCTTCCATTTGGCTTATCATCTGCACAAGATGTATTCCAAAAAGTGATGACAGAAATGTTTGAAGACATTGATGGCGTGGAGGTTGTGGTTGACGACATTCTTGTATGGGGAGCAACTGAGGCTGAGCATGATGCTGGGCTGATTAAAGTCCTCGACAGAGCTCGCCTACGAAACCTGAAATTGAACAAAGCTAAGTGCCAATTCAAGAAACAAGAAATCACTTACCTGGGACATGTCCTGACTAAAGATGGATTGAAGCCAGACCCCAAGAAAACACAGGCGATTAATGATATGACACCTCCAACAAGCAAAGAGGCCCTACAACGTTTCCTTGGCATGATCACATACTTATCCAAATTCATTCCTAACCTCTTAGAGCACTGCTAGAAAAGGATGCAAAATGGCAGTGGCATCCGGAACACCTACAAAGCTTTTCGACATTAAAACGCCTAGCCAGCAGTGCTCCTGTTCTTGCATACTTCAATCCCAGGCAACCAGTCAAACTCTCAGTTGATGCCAGCTCCAAGGGTCTAGGTGCTGTCCTTCTCCAAAATGACCACCCTATAGCGTATGCTTCAAGAGCCCTTACAGACACTCAACAACGGTATGCTCAGATTGAGAAAGAGATGCTCGCTATAGTATTTGGCTGCACAAAATTCCATGACTACATCTATGGCATGCCTGATGTTGAGGTAGAAAGCGACCACAAACCACTTGAAGCAATCCTAAGAAAACCTCTCCACCAAGCCCCATTAAGGCTACAGAAGATGATAATGACTACACAAAAGTATTCACTCAACGTTACTTACCGACCAGGCAAGCAACTTGTATTAGCTGACACACTATCACAAGCTTTCCTACCAGAATGTGGAGAATCAATAGAAGAGAAATTTGACATCAACATTTTACAAACTTTGCCTATCTCCGAAACAAAGCTAGACCAACTAAGAGAGGAAACCAAAAAGGACCCACACTTGCAACAACTAGCATCAGTGATTGCCACAGGTTGGCCAGAGACAAAGCAAGAAGTGCCAGCAAACTGTTTACCCTACTGGAACTACCGTGATGAACTATCAATTTGCAATGACATCATATTCAAAGGTGAGAAAGTCATAATTCCCAATAATTTGAGGCATGAGATGCTGCACAATATTCACAGTTCACATCTAGGGATGGAGAAATGCAAAAGAAGAGCAAGGGATGTTATGTTCTGGCCTGGGATGGCCGCCCAGATTCAAGACATTGTTGCAAACTGCCATATCTGTAGTACGCACCAGCGAAACAATATGAAGGAACCAATGATATCGCATGAGATTCCAACCAGGCCATGGTCTCAGGTTGGTGCCGACCTGTTTGAAATCAACAACCAAAAGTATCTAGTTATGGTTGATTATTACTCGGGTTTCATTGAAGTGAATTTGCTCCAAAATGGAACCACCAGTAAGCACATTGTTACACATTGTAAATCACAGTTCTCCAGGCATGGAATCCCAGACAAATTGATAACAGACAACGGTCCACAATTTTCTAGTGCCGTTTTCAAGCAGTTCGCACAAGATTATGGATTCCAGCACCTAACATCAAGTCCACACTACCCACAGTCTAATGGCATGGCAGAGAAAGCTGTCCAAACAACTAAGAACCTTATTAAGAAAGCCATTCTAAGCAAAAGAGATCCATACTTAGCTCTACTTGAATATCGAAATACACCTATCTCCGATACATTAGGATCACCAGCACAGAGGCTCATGGGCCGAAGGACAAAGACTCTACTTCCAACCACTGCCAAACTCCTGCAACCTAAACTCATCAACCCACAGACTGTTCGTAAGGAACTCAGACAAAGGAAAACACGACAAAAAATTTACTATGACCGCCACACAGCCACTCTCAAACCATTAACAGTAGGAGACACAGTCATGATGAGAGCAAAAGGGAAATGGGAACCAGCAACAGTTATTGCCATTAGTGCAGATGGACCTCGCTCCTACATAGTCAATACTCCAAGTGGACAAAAGTACCGTCGGAACAGACGCCATCTAAAACCAGCACCTCGCAGTCTGGATGCATCTCACCACTACACAGCTAATCAGAGCTATGATAACTGGCTGGATGAGGACAGTATTGCTGATTACAATGACACTGCTGAGATGGAAATACCAGCAGAACAAGACAGTAACCCATCACCCCATTTACAACTTCGCAGATCACAGAGAACAATTCGGAAGCCATCAAGATACACCGACACAGATTATTGAACTCTAATATGCAAACACCATAATGCACAATTTGTTGTAACCGTATGAGTGCACACTCAAACAACAAGGGAGATGTAACATATTAGAATATACGCATGCGCATATGTAACACGTGACACAATTGTTGTATTCGAAGTATTTCGTGTAGCGTCTATCACAGTTACTTGCATCATAAAGCCAATTGAATTCTTACAAGATGCTCAAAAGTGCATTGCCTTAGCATAATGGTACAAAAAGTTATGAGTGATGAAAGTTTGAAAAAGTAGGCAAAAATCATGTGCCCACATGCCCTATTATCACAGGCCCAGTCACAATTAATGTTAATTAAGTATGAAATCATAGCTGTTTACAGCCTGCTTCTTCACACCTTCCAATAACCTCTTTCTCTCCTTCTGGGCTCCTGCCTCTCTCCCCTTTTGGAGCTCACCTGATACAGTCAACTACGGTTTAAAAACTATCTAAAATAGTGGGAAACTTAGTTGTTGTCTACTTGCACAGTGGATGCTCTGGAAGGTAAGAAATTGTTGTAAAATGTGTGAAAAGTTGGTACACATAGCTTCAAACATTGGCGAGCTACAACACACTAAATACTTAAAACCAACATTTCTCAATACTTTTAAATAGGCGATAAGACCAGTTTTCCCAGACTGGGTCACATATATAGGCTGGTTTATATAATCATAGTATAGAGCAGCCTTAAATGATATTGCCTTGCATGCAGTGAAGTTTTAACCTTATTTTGTGGATACAGCACACTTTTTCAGTAATAGCAGTATGTATTATTTCACTAGTATAGCTAACACTTGTGACTGATGTAAATTACATAATTATAATTATGATGTAGTAGTTGACAAATTGGACACTATCAAAGTGCGATCAACTACTGATGATGTGGTTGCCAATGATCATATGATGTCAACGCAACAGAATTATCCAATTAATAGCATTGCCACAAGTGAGCTTCCAGATTTACTTAGTAATTTCACATACCAGATATTTTTCTACACATTAATTTATCTAGCTGTCCATGAAGCATTTGGGATGACTTCACTATGCACAGATGATGAAGTTATTAACAACAAGTATGTGTTTTCACCAACTCATTTTACACCAGGGATCAGTGGAGAACAAATTGTTACAAGTGAGTTTGTAGATATCTAAAGTGACATGTTGTATTCCATCCTATCTACTATGTGCTTACAGCTACTGATGTTGATGAACGATTCAAGAATGATTCATCATCTCCTATAAATGAGGAAGAGAGTAGTTTGTAACTGCTATGTATCATAGTTTATAGACATACACACACAAACTAACAGTACCTATGCTACTGCTACATTATAGCTTGTTATTTTAGTCCATGCGCACAGTACTCTAGCTAGTTGTAGTTTGCACAAACAGAAATGCTCATATCTATAGCACATTGGTATGTTTAAATAAAGCACTTGGATTATATTTACTTCGTTACTAATAGTTATGCCTGTCGTCACAAGTGCAAGAGCAGTTATAATAATATTAATGTGTGCCCCTGACAATAGTAACACCCTAATTAACCCAAATGTGATCTACCAGGTGAATGCATAGCATTGAAGAGGCAAGTATACTTTACATATACGAATACAAACAAACATATACAAATTCCTATGTATATGTTTGCTTGCAAGGATAGTGATAACTTTTTCAGTACTGACAATTTCTAGACATTCTGCAATGAAGTATTTTTGAACATAATTAAGTAAATATCCAGGGATTAGTGGAAAGGTCAATCAGTCTTCCATCAGAGTTTAAAAGTACAGTGTATTTACACAGTGAAAAGTTACAGTCAATTTTGTAACTAGAGATGGACCAATTTTTCATGAAGTATTGTAGTCATAAATCAGAGACTGTATGGGGTATATGAAGCTAAAATTTTGCATGAGTGATAAGCACCACAGGTACTATAAACACACCAAGTTTTGTCAAAATCTGAGAGGTGACCCTAAATTCCTTGTTGATTTGACCATATTTATAATTTTTCATCCCATTAGGCTATTATTTATGGCCATGAAATCTTCAGTACCTCTTACCCATTCCATTGGCTGTATAATGCAAGTGATAGAATGCAAATATTCTGTTTCAGTATGCCTTGTTGTGTAATGGGATGTATAGTGTGTCTACATGCCATATTTTTGCAGGACTGGTCACAATTACCCTGTAGTATGCTTTTCTTAAGTGTCCAAAAACAAGTTCAATGAAATGCAAGTTGCTTTGTAGAAAAAATATTATTTTATTATTATTATTAACGCTTTACAGTGACCAGCACTGAAGGTCTGACAGCAACTTGTGCTGCAGCCTTATTAGGATTACCTAACCTAGTTACAAGGACTCAAACTTAACCAATAACTTATAGCAAATAAGGTGTAACAAGAAAAGGGGCCAAAGTAAGGAAAAAAAACCCAGGATTCGAACTGCAGGTCACCCAATTTCTAGTCGGGGCCACACTCAGTCTTCCTCCAGGAGGGATAGATTTTCTTCCTAAAGCCTGCAGTATTTATTATTAACACTTTACAGTGACCGGTCTGACAGCGACTTGTGCTGCAGTCTTAGGATTACCTAACCTAATTACAAGGACTCAATAACTTATAGCAAATAAGGTGTAACAAGAAAAGGGGCCAAAGTAAGGAAAAAATCCCTCCAACCCCAGAATTCGAACTGCAGGTCACCAATGTCTAGTCGGGGCCACACTCAGTCTTAGGGATGGATTTTCGAATAGAAGATATAGCTACAGACAGTTTTCTTACTGGCATCATAGGTATTGATAAGTTCAATACTAAAGAATGTCAACATTTCAACAATGTATAAAATAGTATGGTAGCTATAAAACATAGTAGACAGTTCTATGAAACTCAGAACTCACATAACTGTCTTAGTACAAATGCAGTCACTTCCTATGAAATTGTTAATACTGGGTAAGTACATCTCAATAATTAGATCAAGAATCAGGTTAGTGTCAAATTCATGAAACCTTGGTAATTTGTAACAAGAGCTAAATCGTTTTATTTGATACCTTCTGTCTGTGATAGGCTTGTAGCATAATAGTGTAATATTTGCTATAAATGTCAGTACTCAGCATAACACCGTGTCTCTTCTTCATGTGTCAATAATACTGATTTAGCTAGCTATAGATTGTAGAATGCTGTCTTATTGTGATATACAGTGCAGTATTGTATGCATTATTAATAGGATGGTGGCACTTTCAAATAGCTGCACCATTCAAGTGTCAGATTGTCAAGTGTTCAATGAATAATAATAAACATGTACATCATATCAACAGTACTGTTGTAGCTATCTACTTGTATCGACCACAAACATGTATGTGGGAACCTGGAGTCCCGAATCTTCACCCCTTACACAAGACATGTACAGTGGGTATTTGTTTACCCTGTTAGCACCAGGTACCCATTGGTCGTTGATGTAACAGGTGTAGGCATGGGTTGCTTCCCCAGTTGACACCATGGCCACATCATAGCTGGATACATTGAACTCTACACTGAAGTAATTTGAGCCAGTACACATTTTAAATATTTGTAATAGCTAGTTGCAGGAATTACAGTAGCAAGAAAACCCAACGATTGGCTAATTTTACACAAAGCATGAAAGCACTCGCTGATATGGTTTCACAATGGCTTCTGTTTACACAGTCCGCGATCTTCAAAGATTTTCGGTGGAAGCTGTCACGTTCGGGGAGCTCATTTAAGTCACACAAGATAGATTAATAATCTTAATCACACAAGATGAATCACAGCAACTACAATTAACAGCAAATTACACTCTAAAATTGCGGTGGGGTCTATTCTACGGAACGGAACGATGGACTAAACCACGGAACGGAACGCTTTCTCAAATTGAAGCTTGCAACTTACCATTGTTGAAACTGCCCTTATAAGTTAGCAGTGGCACCTTCAGTGGGTGATTAAACATAAAATACTTTAGGATTAAGGAAGAAAATCCATCCCTCCTGGAGGAGACTGAGTGCGGACTGAGTGTGGCCCCGACTAGACATTGGGTGACCTGCAGTTCGATTCCTGGGGTTGGAGGGATTTTTTTCCTTACTTTGGCCCCTTTTCTGTTCCACCTTTTCAGCCATAAGTCACTAAGTGTAAGTCCTTTAAATTAGGTTTGGTAATCCTAAGGCTGCAGTACATGTTGCTGCAGACCTTCAGTGCTGGTCACTGTAAAGCATTAATACAATAATACAATAATACAATACAAAGATAAAAAAGAATTAACGGATCGATTGTGGGTTTTTGTTGGTTGTCATTAGTAACGAAGTATTATTGTGGGATGAGCTGTATCAGTGATGTTCATCCATGGTTCATCTACGGAAGGGAACTTTATGTGAGCTGTTTTTCTTATTTAGACTTTAGAAAACAGTCTGGGCCGGCCCTTCAAGTCATAAGTCAGTGTACAAATAAAGCAAGCAGGAAGATACTGGTAACAGGAAAGAGCCAGCTGAATTAAAACTTGAAGAATTCTGTACAGTGTGTGAGGAGCAAATATTTTGGCAGACCGCAAGGAGGGTATATTCTGCAAACATCACTGAAGTGTATGCATGGAGTTATTTATATATTAACAGCTGGTGCAGTGGACTAATGCCGTATTCAATAGTGGGCTGATTTTATCTGTTGCACAATTCAAGGATGTGTCTGACTGCTACCCTTGAATCAGGCTAAATGCCAAAACTCCAAGATCAGTCAAATCTCAATTATAAGCCGCATGTGAAACCATACTCGTAGCCACCAGGCAAACGAGATTGGACCAGGATGTGTGTGTAATTTCAATGTATCTAGTCAGACCTGAAATGGAACACTCACATTAATTACATACCACCTAAGAATCCTAAGATTTCTTAAGTGTAACATTTCACATGCTTCACTTCAAACAAAACAGGTTAAATTTTTTCATCTATTTTCAAGTGATTCCCAGTCCAGCTGGTCTATGAAATTACAGTGGATGTATTTGTTACAGTGCGGGCTGTCCTGTATTGGATCTACTCTAGAGTTGAGATTTCAAGGTAGACTCACTGCCAATGTACTGACAAATGAAGTGGAGTGGAGGACAAATGAATACAGTTATTTATGTATGCAAATTTTTCATAATGAAATTGATATCCCATTTTGATTTGTACTTCCACTTTGCAACATATTTAAGAACAAGAAGCTACCACACTTAATCTCCAACCACTGTCGTTAATTAACCAAGATCTCACTAGTCTGTAATTCACCTTATTGTAGTGATTTTATTGATTCATCTGTATGTTTTCTTCATTTTCCTTTGAAGTTGCACCAAGAGTTCATAATAAGGTGGAGAGTGTCTAACTTGAATGCATTCACCAAACACCCTGCTTAAAGTAACACCTCAGCCTTATTTCAGAACAAAGGCTTTACCTTCAGCAACACTAATCAACAGTTTTCTATCCCCAGTAAAGGTATTGATTTGATGAAAGGTGAGCTTTAAGCAGGGTGTGTGTACAGGCCATACTGAGAGTTAGACACTCTCCCCCATACAAATATTAAACTCTTGGTTGTACAGTATAGGTAAACAAAGATAAGTTTCTCTCCCATCTTATTCTAGGATTTCTATTGACTAGGAAAATTCAGTTATTTGTATACAGGCTCAAAATTGAGAAAATATAAAGAAAGTGAATTAATATTATAGTCAGTTTGCTTTTGGATATTTAATGTCTCCAACCGCAACAAAAATTTGATGAATCCATGCATCTCATCACTGGTTGACTGAACATTCTGAAAGTGATACCTCACTCAATCAACCATATATTCTGTTTATTAGACTGAATAAAGTCATGATCACCTAGCCTTTTCCTGTCACCAGTAACTTTCTAGTTAATTTCTCTGTGGATATAATCCTCTGAAACTGAAGAAATTGAGTGGTCTTCTAAACTATTTATCTTGTCAAGATAAGCAGAAACAACTGACATCCAATCGGCTACTGTATTGTAGTAACAAAACTTGCCTTGGTCATGCAATAAATGAATTGAAGAGGCCTGCTTAATTTATCAGGTAGTAGAACAATCACTTAATTAATGTTTTATAATTATCCTATTCCATTTTCCTGGAGGTTCTACTGATAAAATGTAATTTCAGCAATGATAGCAGCTAGCCAAGTTGCAAGTTGATTCAGAAAGCATTCCATTCTGTAAAATAGACCCCATCCAGAATTCAACTCAGTACTCAGGCTGAGATATCTGGCTATAGTCCACTACTCTGTCAATGAATCATTGATGTTCACACAATATAGCCTCCTTGAGGTATCTGAATGTTTGCTCCTCACACACTGCACAAAATTCCTTTAGATTCTGCTTAGACTGAGTTGATTCAGCTTGTCACCATACTTGTTTCCTTTGTAGTGTAGCTATACACATACTGATTTATGCCGATTAGGAAGGCTGGACCTCAAACTGTACATTCTAAAGTCAAAGTAAGTAAAAATAACTCACATACTAGTAAAAACAAGTTATGCATTAAGTTCCCTACTTGATATATCCGAAGATGAACACACTGAGTCAGCTATTCCCACAATTAGTACTTCGGTACTAATGACAACCAACAAGAACCCACAATCGATCCTTAAATTCGTTTTATCTTTCTTGGGGTACGTTTGATTACCTGCTGGAAGTGCCACTGATAACTTGTACAGCAATGGTAAGCTGCAAGCTTCAATCTGAGAAAGCGTTCCGTTCCGCAGTTTAGTCCATCATTCCGTTCCGTTCCGTAGAATAGACCCCACCTACAATTGCCATATAAGCAGCAGAGACTTACATCACGTCAATGCAATCTAATCCAAAACAGCCAAGCTGTAAAAAAAGAGTGCGGCCCTGAGAAAGGCTATGGTGAAAAAAGATGTGAAATCCAAGGTGGCGGCCAAGAAATGGCTGTGATGGTAGGTTAATGGTAAAAATTTTAACAACGACAATTCAAGTGAATTTTGTGCCAAGACCAAGCGGCACCAAATTCACTGAATTGTTGTTATTAAAATTTTTACCATTAACCTACCATCACAGCCATTTCTTGGCCGCCACCTTGGATTTCACATCTTTTTTCACCATAGCCTTTCTCAGGGCCGCACTCTTTTTTTACAGCTTGGCTGTTTTGGATTAGATTTCACTTCTTTTTGTATTTGTATACCCCAAAGCCGGCCTATGGCCGGCTTTAGGGCTTTTTAACCTGTCATTTTTTTCTTTACTACAGGAAGAAGAAAAGATGAAGCTGGGTGATTTCTTTGTAGCTGACCTCTCTGCAAGGTGATCCTTCTAGCTGATCCCTCTACTGGATGACTTGTTTGTAGCTGAACTCTCTCCAGGGTGATTTGTTTGTAGCTGAACTCTCTACAAGGTAACTTCTTCTAGCTGATCTTTCTACAGGGTGATTTGTTTGTAGCTGAATTCTCTACAGGGCGATTTGTTTGCAGCTAAACTGCTGAACTCTCTACAATGTAACTTCTTCTAGCTAAACTCTCTACGGGTGGCTTGTTTCTAGCTGATCTCTCTACAGGGTGACTTGTTTGTAGCTTAACTCTCTACAAGGTGATTTGTTTGTAGCTGAACTCCCTACAAGGTAACTTCTTCTAGCTGATCTTTCTACAGGATGACTTGTTTCTAGCTGATCTCTCTACAAAGTGACTTGTTTGTAGCTGAACTCTCTACATGGTAGTTTCTTTGTAGCTGAACTCTCTACAATGTAACTTCTTCTAGCTGAACTCTCTACAGGATGACTTGTTTCTAGCTGATCTCTTTACAAAGTGACTTGTTTGTAGCTGAACTCTCTCCAGGGTGATTTGTTTGTAACTGAACTCTCTACAAGGTAACTTCTTCTAGCTGATCTTTCTACAGGGTGATTTGTTTGTAGCTGAACTCTCTCCAGGGTGATTTGTTTGTAGCTGAACTCTCTACAAGGTAACTTCTTCTAGCTGATCTTTCTACAGGGTGATTTGTTTGTAGCTGAATTCTCTACAGGGCAATTTGTTTGCAGCTGAACTCTCTACATGGTAGTTTCTTTGTAGCCGAACTCTCTACAGTGTAACTTATTCTAGCTGAACTCTCTACGGGTGGCTGGTTTCTAGTTGATCTCTCTACAGGGTGACTTGTTTCTAGCTGAACTCTCTACAGGGTGATTTGTTTGTAGCTGAACTCTCTACAAGGTAACTTCTTCTAGCTGATCTTTTTACAGGGTAATTTGTTTGTAGCTGAATTCTCTACAGGGCGATTTGTTTGCAGCTGAACTCTCTACATGGTAGTTTCTTTGTAGCTGAACTCTCTACAATGTAACTTCTTCTAGCTGAACTCTCTACATGGTGACTTGTTTGTAGCTGAACTCTCTACAGGGTGATTTGTTTGTAGCTGAACTCTCTACAAGGTAACTTCTTCTAGCTGACCTTTCTACAGGGTGATTTGTTTGTAGCTGAATTCTCTATAGGGCGATTTGTTTGCAGCTGAACTCTCTACGTGGTAGCTTCTTTGTAGCTGAACTCTCTACAATGTAACTTCTTCTAGCTGAACTCTCTACGGGTGGCTTGTTTCTAGCTGATCTCTCTACAGGGTGACTTGTTTCTAGCTGAACTCTCTACAGGGTGATTTGTTTGTAGCTGAACTCTCTACAAGGTAACTTCTTCTAGCTGACCTTTCTACAGGGTGATTTGTTTGTAGCTGAATTCTCTACATGGTAGTTTCTTTGTAGCTGAACTCTCTACAATGTAACTTCTTCTAGCTGAACTCTCTACAGGATGACTTGTTTCTAGCTGATCTCTCTACAGGGTGACTTGTTTGTAGCTGAACTCTCTACAGGGTGATTTTTTTGTAGCTGAACTCTCTACAAGGTAACTTCTTCTAGCTGACCTTTCTACAGGGTAATTTGTTTGTAGCTGAATTCTCTACAGGGTGATGTGTTTACAGCTGAACTCTCTATATGGTAGTTTCTTTGTAGCTGAACTCTTTACAGGGTGATTTGTTTGTAGCTGAACTCTCTACAAGGTAACTTCTTCTAGCTGATCTTTTTACAGGGTAATTTGTTTGTAGCTGAATTCTCTACAGGGCGATTTGTTTGCAGCTGAACTCTCTACATGGTAGTTTCTTTGTAGCTGAACTCTCTACAATGTAACTTCTTCTAGCTGAACTCTCTACATGGTGATTTGTTTGTAGCTGAACTCTCTACAAGGTAACTTCTTCTAGCTGATCTACTTTTCTACAGGGTGATTTGTTTGTAGCTGAATTCTCTACAGGGCGATTTGTTTGCAGCTGAACTCTCTATATGGTAGTTTCTTTGTAGCTGAACTCTCTACAGGGTGATTTGTTTGTAGCTGAACTCTCTACAAGGTAACTTCTTCTAGCTGATCTTTCTACAGGGTGATTTGTTTGTAGCTGAATTCTCTACAGGGCGATTTATTTGCAGCTGAACTCTCTACATGGTAGTTTCTTTGTAGCTGAACTCTGTACAACGTAACTTCTTCTAGCTGAACTCTCTACAGGATGACTTGTTTGTAGCTGAACTTTCTACAAGGTGAATTGTTTGTAGCTGAACTCTCTACAAGGTAACTTCTTCTAGCTGATCTTTCTACAGGGTGATTTGTTTGTAGTTGAATTCTCTACAGGTGATTTGTTTGCAGCTGAACTCTTTTACATGGTGGTTTCTTTGTAGCTGAACTCTCTACAAAGTGACTTCTTCTAGCTGATCTATCTACAGGCTGAACTCTCTACAAGGTGATTTCTTCTAGCTGATCTCTCTACAGGATGACTTGTTTCTAACTGAACTCTCTACAGTGTGATCTGTTCATAGCGGAACTTTTTACTGGGTGATTTGTTTGTAGCTAAACTCTTTGCATGATTGTTTCTTTGTAACTGAACTCTCTACAAGGTAACTTCTTCTAGCTGATCTCTCTACAGGGCAATTTGTTTGTAGCTGAATTCTCTACAGGGTGATTTATTTGAGCTGAACTCTCTACATTATGGCTTATTTGTAGCTGAACTCTCTATTAGGTACCTTCTTCTAGCTGATCTGACTACAGGGTGACTTGTTTGTAGCTGAATTCCCTACAGAATAACTTACAATGTAATATAACTGAGTAAATTATAAATGCAGCTGAATGCTTTATTAGGGTGACTGTTCTATTAGAGTATCTCGATCTCGCATTTGCTGCACCTAGTTGACTTTCGAATCATAACTCAGTGATTTGTAATCTGATTCTTCTGTACTACTGCAAGGACTTTCTATGATGATTATTCCAGCTACATACTGATTTTCAGCTCGTTGCTCTAAGCGGTTTGCCTGGTAGACACGAAAACTAATAGTTTTTTTATTCATAAAAATCGACCACGTAATTTTGACACAGGTTGGGTTTCGTGTCATATCTCCGTGGTCTTTATCCCGATTCGTTTCAAACCACAAAAAGGCACTCCTACGATGGTTGCTCCATCTACATATCGATTTTCAACTGATTCCTTCAAGGCGTTTACCCTGTAGGCGTGACAGACCTTCGACCTTGTTTTACGCAAATAATCGGTCATAACTCCGTGAATGTTCATCGGATTCCTACCAAAGTTGGTACGGAGATCCGCCTTAATGAGCCCTGTATGTGTGCCAAATTTCAGCCAAATCCGAGCACGCATTCGTGTTTTATGGCGAATTTTGCGAAGTGTGCGAAATGAAGATGAAGAAGAAAAAAACGAAGAAATTAAAACGAAATTTTGTTCGCTCGTATCTCGGAAATGGCTGAAGCGATTTTCTTCAAATTTGGTATGTAGTCTACCCTAACTGGGCGGCACGTCTCCAGCAAATTTGGTTCCAATCGGATAAGGGATCACAGAGCTACATAGGTGTGAAAATTGCGTTTTCTTTCTTCCTGTTAATATACTCACGGTGTGGCGCGCCGGCTTCTTGGGCCGCACGACAGTGTCTTGATTACAATAATTACATCACACTGATAACATACACATACAACAATACATCACAGAAGCCGTGTGAAGAAATAGTTCTATGGTCAGCTATGAGCTAGATACTCGACTCAGTACTGAATCAATATTTGAAATCATCTTCTTTTTTCCCTATTTAATTATCTGAGGTGGTCCTCTCAAGCAACTGATTTAACTAGGCTCAGTTGATTTTCCAAGACTGGCGGTTATTATCGAAGAGTGGCGATCGATCACCAGTTGTCAAGTGAAATTATCCTTTAGCGAATGTCTGACGTAAGTAAGTTTTATGTTTAGTATGTGTATTAAAGTGAAGCAATGATTGTAATCAGTTAGTTTAGTACGAACGTAGCTACGTACTTCACTTTTCACCAGCGAAAAACTGGGCCGTTTTCCCCCCAAAACTAACGCGAAAATTGATATCGTAACTACTGTAGCTACCTACACTAGTCATGTGTTAGGCTATTAATGCCGGTAACTTGAATGGCACCAGCGTGGCAAGTTTTAAAAATTACGTGAAGTTGTTGTAGCTTGCTTCATTCTTACGTCTCGATGTTGTTCAAGTACGAAGTCTGTCAAGTAGTCTGTTGTAAACTCAGTGACAAAGCATGACATATCAAAACATATGTAGCTATGGGATTTGTCAAATCAAGCATTTTCAGGTGGTTAACATTAAAAGTTTTCAAAACACTAGGTTCAACTTGGTTCAACCCTTAAAACTAGAGAATAATGCATCAAATATAGGTCTAATATCTGTTTAATATCTTTTGAAACCTCAGCTTGGTAAAACAGACTAATCATAATATAAAATCTCATCATTCCTTGTCATTTGTTGTCCAATGGAAAATATATGTATTTTACACCACATACAAAGACACTAATTTACAACTTTAACTCACAAAATCTCTACACCACATCATACAACAAAAGAAAGCCCTTGAATTTCTCTATCCAATTCCAACCCTACAAGTGGGAAATGTTGCCATAGCGACAGTTATTTACTGCTGATAATGACATAATACACACTCCATACATTAATATAACCTATTGGAAAATATAATTATGTCAACGTGAAAATCCCAATTTACAAGTTGTTATCCTCAACCAAATTCACTAAATTTGGTATCATTCTATGCAGTGAAGGATGCTTAAATTGACTCTGACTGTACAAATTGTTAAACAGATTAGTTTACAGAGATGTATTGAAAAACGTGTTTTATGGATATTCTGATCACGTAAATTTTGCAGTACAAGGCTCTTTTTAAACTTCCCCTTCGTTGCTACACAAAGAACTTACACATGAATCGAATCATCTTTCATCGAGGAATCTGATAAACCAAACCTTGAGTCTGTCTACCACAGTACGCGGACATTATGGTGCCTTGTTTAGAAGACGGTATTATTTTATAGGAAACGGGCGTAACTTATTCAGAAATTCGGAATACCTTACATAAGTTTTGATATGAAAAGTGGTCTGGTTTTTCCACCAGTTTTTGGTGTCGGCACAATCTGTGTGGCAAAAGGTGTAGCATTTTGACATCAATAAAAATTCTTACTCTGGAGCCAAGCCATCTGGGTAATAGGCCAGCAAGAATCAGTACTATCAATTTATACAGTAGCTATATAGGCCTAGCTAGTTAGAGTACATACCTGCATATGGAGTGTGCATGGTTAAAATTAGCCAGCTTGAAATTAGCCGGCTTGAAATTAGCCATCTGATCATTGATTTGAAATTGAACAAAATATAAAGTTTATCTATACATCACATCACATCCTGCAACTCTGTTACACCGCATTGTTGAATGCACTACAGCAGAATCTTTCAAATTATCATTATGAAACTATTATTGTGGACTTTATAGTTAGCTATATCTGTGTATGATCTTCATTTTTGAAATCTTCACGGTATTAATAAATGATATGAATAAGGAAACCTTTTGGATTTAGGCGAACCTCTGATACCAGAATGAGTAAACAGGTTGTGTACACCGTAAACGTTACTCACCAGTGATAGGAAATACTTATAGCTAATGCTGCAATTCAGTGTTATAGTTTTTTTCACCTGGGGTAGATTAATTGACTGCCCTTGCCTACCACCCCCAGCACTGGCTGTCAGCTGGAGAATTCAGTGTTATAGTGAGTCTCTGGCATGTTTTCATGTTCAAGACACATGGTAGTGTGTCGTGCGGCCCAAGAAGCCAGCACGCAACACCCATGAGTATATTGACAGGAAGAACGAAATCGCAATTTTCGCACCTCTATAGCTCTGTGCTGCCTTGTGCTGCGTTTTCTTGTAGAGAGTTCAGCTACAAACAAATCACCCTGTAGAAAGATCAGCTAGAAGAAGTCACCTTGTAGAGAGTTCAGTTACAAAGAAACCACCATGTAGAGAGTTCAGCTACAAACTAGTGACCTTGTAGAGACATCAGCTAGGAGAAGTTACCTTGTAGAGAGTTCAGCTACAAAGGAACCATTCTGTAAAGAGCTCAGCTGCAAACAAATCACCTATACAGAATTCAGCTGCAAACAAATCACCCTTTAGAAAGGTCAGCTAGAAGAAGTTACCTTGAAGAGAGTTCAGTTACAAAGAAACCACCATGTAGAGAATTCAGCTAGAAACTAGTGACCCTGTAGAGACATCAGCTAGAAGAAGTTACCTTGTAGAGAGTTCAGCTACAAAGAAACCATTCTGTAAAGAGCTCAGCTGCAAACAAACCATCTATACAGAATTCAGCTACAAACAAAATTATATATAATCACCCTGTAGAGAGATCAGCTAGAAGAAGTTATCTTGTAGATAGTTCAGCTACAAACAAATCACCCTGTAGAGAGATCAGCTAGAAGAAGTTACCTTGTAGATACGTAGTTCAGCTACAAACAAATCACCCTGTAGAAAGATCAGCTAGAACACACTACTAACTCATAAACCCATGGTTTTCCTATGAACTCAAATTCACGGGTTATTCATATTTCTGACCTTATGAATACTTTCTGTTTGATAGGCTATGAATTTTATACACCCTATGAATTACACATTAACAATCACATGAAAACACCGTGACTTTAATATGAATTATTATTCCATGACTCCCATATGAATTGACCATGAAACTACTACAATACAATGGATGAATATAGCATGAATACTCCATGAAGTGCTCTATGAAATTTACATGAATGTCTTATGAATTTATTAATGAAATTTACATGAATTAATTAATGAAATTTACATGAATATATTAATGAAATTTACATGAATTTAGTAATGAAATTTACATGATTATCTTGTGAAATTCTCAATGAAATTTACATGAACATCCTATGAGATATCATAAAAGTGTTCTGAATCTGACATCATGAAATAATGTCAATGCCAGACAGAAAATGCTTTGTTATTAAGAATCACAAAGCAGCCACTCCAAAACACCTACAAATTGAAGTTCAGTGTGATTACAACTTATCATGAATTATAACAGTTCTACGTAAATGAAATGATACACTTAAAAAAATTAAACACAGATGTATTAATATTTGTAGTAAGATGAAAATAAAACCATCTGTTTCAATTACTAATACATAGGGCTAAAGAGCAAAATAAAAAAAAATTAATAAAAAACAGCTAAACACTTGTAGTTCCACAATAATATTTGAGGGGCAGGTACCTGTAACCAAAGTAATGAATACAGCTAGTGCTTAGTCTACTATTTATTCAAGTTAAACAGAGAAAAAAGTACTACAGTATTAGCAATAAATATAAAGATGAAATAAAGTCCAACTCTGCTCCCAAAATACTACTCGACAATTCATGACAGCAAACATTAGCCATGCAGTTCAGCTAAGTTAAAGATTATCACAAGCAAAATTTCTTGAGGGCACACAGGCAACTAAGTGAACATGTGTAGGTGACTAAGTTAACATGTCAGGTGACTAAGTGATTTCATAAACTATAGGTTAATTTTGAAAAGTATGTAAATGTTGCAGTGACAAATAGATTTGAATTTGTATCTTGTCATACCCTATGGCTGCTTATTGCTAATTGGAGCCATCAAACACAGAAAGACCTATTTGTATTGATTCACCAAACACTCGACACTACTCACAAGACAGCATGTGTAATTAAATTAGTCTTTGATTCAGGTGTTGGAAGTATGGCAACACCAATACGTGAACATGTTTACTTTTCCAAGACCGATTAATATTCTTTCCCTTGGTCTCACCAATGTTGCTGCACTAGCAACACGTAATAATGCAATGTAACACTTTCTATGTACTTCATTCGATCTGGTATAGTGGTAACCCTTGAAGTTTGCATCTTAAACAAAATTTCCTTACAATTATTCAGGGTGCTTACTTATGTACTAGACAACAGTTGGGCCCTAACAGTTAAGTAGCTAAAAATAATGTAGCTATTTAGTACCATAACAGGGAAAACATCTACAATAACTTCATGTACTAGGATGGTCTTCTTCACTTCAAACTTCACCTTTCGCGAGGTTCCCATCTTTATAAACTGTATTAGCATTTCTCTTCCTTGTTTGCTAGTAGAACACAAGGTGGGTGAAAGTTTCGATATGAACTGAATGCCTCCTTCACTTCAATTTGAGCTTCACAATAACCTTTCGCGAGGCCCCCATCTTCACAAACTGCATTAGCATTTCTCTTCCATGTTTGGTAGTAGAACACTAATTGATAAACAAGCGTGGCTTGTTCCACATGTTAGTTGGTGTAACAAAACATCACGCGATAATTAGCATTTCAGGTGAGCCTTCAGACCAACAGCCAGACAAAACATAACCAACCCCAAGAGTTAAATAGATTCCTTACTATAAAGTACACATTGTAAACTACTTTAATTACTCAGCTAAAACCACTAGTACTTTCACCTCAACTTTCACTGTTGCTATGACTGACTGTTTACTAAGCATTATCGTGTGGTGCACATTAATTAGAGTTATTAACAATTTATGGAGTTTTCATAGGCTGTATTCCAGAAAAGTTATATCCATGGTTATTTTATAGGTTGTATGGCATGGCAAATCATCAATGTGATGTATATTATATCCACTAAAATTCATGTGCATTTCATAGAGCGTCAAGAAGTGATAAAATTGTTTTCATATGGTTTCCATGACCATATAAGATGGAAAAATTATTTTCATAGGTAACAAAGGAATTCATGTGCTTTTCATGGGGAACGCAGGATCACTGATGTCACCCATGTTTGTAAATTCATAGGAATTTCATAGAATATTGTGATAAATTCATGGGAATTTCCCAACACTATGAATATACCGTGAATGCTTTTCAGGGTAAATTCATGTGTAATTCATAAAATTCATAGATTATTCATGGTGATTTCATGGCTAGAAAAGTTTCTAGTAACAAGTCACCTTGTAGAGAGTTCAGCTACAAAGAAACCATCATGTAGAGAGTTCAGCTGCAAACAAATCACCTGTAGAGAGTTCAGCTACAAACATATCTCCCTGTAGAGAGATCAGCTAGAAGAAGTTACCTTGTAGAGAGTTCAGCTACAAAGAAACCATTCTGTAAAGAGCTCAGCTGCAAATAAATCACCTGTACAGAATTCAGCTACAAACAATTCACCCTGTAGAGAGATCAGCTAGTGGAAGTTACCTTGTAAATAGTTCAGCTACAAACAAATCACCCTGTAGAGAGATCAGCTAGAAGAAGTTACCTTGTAGATCATTCAGCTACAAACAATTCACCCTGTAGAGAGAGCAGCTAGAAGAAGTCACCTTGTGTAGTGTTCAGTTACAAAGAAACCACCATGGAGAGCTCTGTAATAAATATATGTATTATATATATATAATTTGTACATTTACTGATAAAATCAGAAATATGCGGCACCAAGCGGCACAAAAATTCACCTGAATTGTCGTTATTAAAATTTTTACCATTAACCTACTGTCACAGCCATTTCTTGGCCGCCACCTTGGATTTCACTTCTTTTTTCACCATAACCTTTTTGAGGGCCGCACTCTTTTTTACAGCTTGGCTGTTTTGGATTAGATAATATATACACAGTAGCTATATGTCACTATTACAGATGTTTGCAGTACATGCTAAGCTAATAGCCTACATTGTTCTATATAGCTAAGCATAACTATATACTTAAAATGTATGCAGGATACAGGGACGTAGCCAGGATTTTTTGAAGGGGGGTTCCAAGAGTAGTATAGAATTACCAGAAGTTGGGGTCTGGGGGTGTAGCCCCCAGCTGCTGAGAGACTTTCAATATTTTAATGAATCAAAATTCAGCAAATTGCTATATTTTATGCATTAATTATAAGCATATATGTGCCTTTGGGATGAAGCTAGTACTAGATAAAGCTACCTAGTGGAAACAGACAGCATAACACATAGAGACACATATAGTAATCTGTAAGTGATAGTTATCTCACTGGTATAGGAACCATGAATCCACTGATACAAATAGAATGACTTACAATCAAAACATTACATTTAACTACAAAATATGCATAGCATAGATTCATTTTGCATAACAAATTATTGGAGTTCTATGTCTTTATACACTGTATAAGGTCATGCTCAGTTTTGTATTTATTGTTAGAATGTCTGATAAACTTCACTAATTCCTTAACATATGGATATTCACATGCATATTTTATTAGAGTATACATGACTGCTCTATTAGAATATATCGATCTTTTGAAGAGGGCTCATGTAACTTGTTACCTCAAATCCTTCCCTCAGAGATGAATGCAAGCTTTATCAAATGTTGTGTTGTGCTGTACACTATATTACTCGCTCATTTTGTCCTGCCACACTAAATGGTATGTTAGGGTTCTGCATGCTGTAAATTCAGAAGTCTAAATTTTAGAGGGGGGATTCCTGAACCCCTCGGAACCCCCCTCCCTACGCACCTGGCTGATTTCAGGCTTCAGTGGCATAGCATGTGATATACTATATTGTATGTCATGTATGTTCTTTTGCCTACTGGATATCCCATACATCTGTGAGGACCATCCATACGTATACCAAATATTAGACCTCTAAATACAGGTGATGAAGTACTCAGCTCTTAGAGCTCTAGCTATGTACAGCAGAGAAAGCTGATACGGTGCAACCAAAAAAATTACGATGACTGATGTGATTTGTTTTATTGCTTAATACTGAATCAGATATGGATAAGGGGAGGGGTGTTCAGCTACGTGACCCACGAAATTACGTTCAGCGTACACAATTTAAAGTTTCATTGTCTAAATGCAGCTGTTTTAGTCCATCTGCCAGTCATACATGCTTCTAAATCTCAGATGTTTCAACCAGAGTGTCACAATCCATTATAGTAGCCCCCAATTGGAAATAGCCTGGGGATAATGTTATTCCATTAGTAATTAATTTGACAATGTCAGCAGTGGTACTGTATTTAACGAAAATGGTGAGCTAAGTGATTAAAACGAATCATTGTGTAAATAATATTCTGAAATAATCTGGTGTGCCTTGATGTATGAATAACTATCTACATTGACACTATAGTACAATTAAAATTATAATGAATGATGATAGCTATTACAACATAGCTACGGTAAGTGGTAAAATGACATGTTACTACTATCTGTCGTGCCAAAGTAGGGAATTTTCTACATATGTGACCCAGTCTGGGAAACAGGGCTTACTGCCTATTTTAAAGTATCGAGAAATGCTGGTTTTAAGTATTTAGTGTGTTGTAGCTCACCAATGATTGAAGCTATGTGTACCAAATTTTTACATGTGTTGCACCAGTTCCTTACCTTCCAGAGCATCCACTGTATAAGTAGCCAGCAGCTAAGTTTCCCACCATTTTAGATAGTTTTTAACATGTATGGATGGATTAGGCCAAGTTATGGGCCATTCGGGTCTCAAAACTGGCTTAAATGAAAGGAAATTCACAGCACAGGTCTTTATTCAACATCATAGAGCTGTACAGCCACACACAGCCATCCCCAGGCTGACATAGCAGTGCTCCCGATAAGAATTCTTAAGTGCCAGGACACAATGTCCTAACAAATCCAAACTTGTCCGGACAAATTTATATTTTGTAAGGACACAAGTGACCTATAACACTGCCTGTAGTAATCATTTTCTGATGTAAGGCACTCTGGCTGTAGGCATTCCTATTGTTGTGCTGAGGATAGACATTCTTTTATGTGCTGAGACACTATTACAAGTGATTTTGTAAGGTTTCTGTACAGCAGAGGGGTTGGCATTGGTACATTAGTGGTCACTCTCTTTGGTGGCTTGAATGTTTAATCTCCTAGCAACCAAGAGACAGCTATTAGTAAACAGTAAACCAAATATGCACACCTTGGACTTTTGGGCTCCTTTGATAGGACATTATGTCCTGCTAAATACAATTATGGTCAGACATTTGCTAATTTGTCT
Source organism: Dysidea avara (assembly GCF_963678975.1). Taxonomy (NCBI): domain Eukaryota; kingdom Metazoa; phylum Porifera; class Demospongiae; order Dictyoceratida; family Dysideidae; genus Dysidea; species Dysidea avara. The sequence goes on from NC_089275.1 coordinate 27,897,944, forward strand.
GAAATTGTCCGTTGTCCGACCGTTATCGGGAGCACTGCATAGCTCGAGTAAAGCCCCACACCACACATACGGATCACCACTGGGTTTAGGAAAAGCAGACCACTCAAGTCTAGCTGATTCTGATTGTGAGATTTGATAGTTTATTCATGTAGCTATATGTTCTTGGTGAAAAATCAAATCTGCTGACATGGGCGATAAGACTGGTTTTCCCAGATCCAGTCACATATATACATGTACTGTAGCTCTGTTGTTATAGCTACCACCATTCATACATATGTGTTCAAACTGTCTAGTGCTATAACTCCATGCTGTAGATAATAGAGAAGCAATAAAATGGAATTTGAAAACAACTGGCTTTTGTCCAATGGGTCACCAGTAAGTTCATTTTTAGCAGCAACAAGCAGCAAGTAAATTTCAAGTGCTTACATAATTAATTGATAAGTCACAAGTGAAAATAATCTACTAAGATGGGACTTGCAATCTGAATAGCAAATCCACCAAGGTATATATTTTCCTGTACTCATCCATGTAGACAAAAATATAGCCATTCCCACAAAGAAATGACAAAGGTAACTTTATTTCTACTGAATTGTAATAAGAGTCCATAACTCGTACACATTTTGCAGTACAAACACAAAACAAAAAAAATTCTTACTCTCCATGACCTAAGCAAATCCATTGGTGTATAGGCTTTATTGATTTAAGCTCATAACAAAGTGATTAAAATGTGCATAATTTTATAATGTAGCATGCATATATTTACCTAGTATGTATAGCAAAATAAAATTTTGCAAAATGCCCAGTTTTTGCTCAGCTGGTCGCATATCTTGTTTTGCTACTTTTATCGCTGGAACCCTACTTCATTTTTAACGTAATAATTTTTAGTTTGTTTACTTTTTTGCTATAGCATAGCTATGTTATACACGCATGACTGTGACTAATTTATTACAGTATCTTGATATCCTCAATTGTCTCAACAGTTATGCAATAATAATATTAAGGAGCATGTTTTGCCATATCTAGTTTTCTACAACATAACCACAGCTTATAGAAAGTTTATCATTAAGGAGGGTGGTTATGGCATTCTCTGATCATTAAGTGCAAAGCAGCATGCTCTGATCAATTATGGAGCATGATTAGTCCATGTGATCATTTTATACAGTGTAAGTGCAGCTACATGTATCTACTCCTCTTACAGTTGCTAAAGCACTTCAAATATTTTGTGGCTTCTAAATATGCTCCTTTAAAGAATGTGTTGATGTGGATAGGCATGCGTCTATTATGCTGTAATAATTTCGGGAATAATAAGTACTGAAAAGCATTAGGTAATATTCCGGAATAATCGGATGAATTCTAAGAATAATTGGTACAACATTATAAGTTTTTGTTGTGGTGCAATGTAAAAATCCTTTAGATTTACTACCAAAACAGTGCAAGCATAAAACCGGTGAAAACGATCGAGATACTCTAATAGAGCAGTCACTTACTCTAATAGAGCAGTCAACTTCGAGTCCATAATTCTAATAGAGCAGTCACTTGTTTAAATACCCTAACAAAAACACTAATTTGGCACACATATTTGGGAATAATTTGAGACTAATAGGTAGACTTAGGAATAAATTTGAGCATAATAGGTGAATAAAAAAGAAGTGCCAGAAAGAATAATAGGAAGATTTTGGAGCATAATAGACTAAAGCCTAGATGTGGACAATGAATGCCTTGGTATGGTTTCCTTGCATTATGAAGAAGACGACCATATAATTTAAGATTAAAAAAATGAAAGGCGCAGAAGGCAGACACTCACCAAAACCAGAAAAGCCACATACCACCAATGAATTTGCTATTGTGGCATGAAATGATTTCTGTGCACTGCTTCATTTGGCCTCTAACCTTGCGACTATGGTCAGGTAAGCAGGCATCCAAGCAGGGGGAAGCCGAGTGTATTTTTGACTGTTACGTCTGCATGCCATGCATGTGTGTTGTGTCTGTGTGTGTCTGTGTCTGCGGTGTGTGTATGTGCGTGCGTGCATACACGCGTGCATGTGATATCTTACTAATCACACATAGTGAGCATCCTTCATTCTTTGTAGTGCACATGTATCCAGTTCCGTATGACCATTAACCCATGCACTTGAAAGGCTTCTTAACGTGATCATCTACATATGATATCACTAGTTGAAACACTTAATATGTGTTGTATACAATCACTGGACTGGACTGGTGGAATGGACTACTGGACTCAACTTTTTTTCAACACATATTTGGCCAACTGGTATTCCGTGTAGCTATTGCTACATATGAATACAGACTATGCAGGTGGACTATTGCTGAGCGATTTTTGATATTCATAGACAGTGCGATATTGTTACTTGATATTGTGGAGTAACTACGCCTTAGCTAGTGCTATTTTAGACCTCTACTATTAGATCCAGATACAAGAAAGTACAGTTTCTAAACATTTTTACTCAAGACAGAATTGTGTTGGCAAGCTCATTGTAGTACGTATTTTTTAAATCCACGGTTAAGAAATAAGACGGTATCAACAACAGATATCACGGTTTAACTATTCAAGTACTAATGTGAACCTGTTTACTTGGCACTGCCTGTTCATATTAGTATTGTGTGCAATTAGCAAAACAATTAGTTGAGCAGGTATCATTTGTTAATCAATCTTGATTTCTGAGCAGCAGTTGTTAGCTATATCACTGATATATTTGATGATGAAAGATCCATTTACCATTTTACAGTCTCTCGGTCCATTGTATGACTACTTTTCTTCTTATCATGGTGTAGAGTTGGGAAATATTTAATTTGTGACTTTGATTATTGCGTGAGCTTTTAATGCGATTATTGCAATATTGCATATGAAAATTGAAACACAAATACACAGTTTGGAAAGTCTGTAATGTCAATATGAATGCTTGTTTTCACTGAGCATTACTTGCAAATAAATTAATAAGTTAACCAACTGACATGGTATGCACAAACTGTATCAATTATGAGGCCTAGAATAGACACAAATTAGACAATAAGTGTGATAATTATAATTTTGTAATTTGAAAAATGTGATAAATATTGCCTATACAAAAAAATTACAATGCAACGGCTAAATATGTGTGATAATTAGACAATAATATATTGGTAATTTATTGAAATATTGTCCAACCCTATCATGGGGTATAAATTGTACAGTACATATTTTAGTACGTAGTGGCCATGCATCCTGATGGTCATTCAAGGCTACAAAATTGAGAGTAAATATAAGTGGCAGTTAACTGTTTTGCCATTGGTAGTCATACATAGCTGCAGTGACAAGTCTGGCATTGCCACACTGCTTTCCTGTGTGCATGTGTGTGTGTATGTGTGTCTGTGTATATGTGGGAAGGGATAACAAGAGAGGGTTAACCCTTAAACCCACACGTAACTTTTAGTAACAATGAATTGAAAACGCATATTCATATATATATATCTGTTTTTACTCATGGCCTCAACAAAGTGCTGTAGCTGTCGAACAATAACTGTATGGCTACGAAATTTCTACCTTGTATTCGTGATGTAATAAGGAATAAAACAGTACCTAGGGGTTTATCCTTCGACAAAAAGCTTGGGACTAAAACTTGCCGAGAAACAATGTGAAAACACGCATGCTAATATAATACAGCGCACGAGTAACGTCGCATGTACAGTCACGACGCGCGTGACGTGCACTCGAGTGACCCGTGTGGATACAACAAGGCTACAGTAATGCTCGACGATAGCTAACTTTACTCGAGAGCGTCACGCAAGATGAGATAACAGGTCTCACCTATGGTAGGGTCCGCAAACCAAAAAATCGATATCTTCAAATCGACTTACAAACTATAGTCATGTGTAGGGGTAGGTCTAATCAAGAAAACACTAGAGTGGCAGCATATGTCTTCTATTGAAAATAATGCGAAATACCTTGAATTTGATCGATTTTTCGCTGTCGTAATTTACAATGTTATTCCTTTAGGCCAAAGCTCTTTCTCAAGCTTTGAGAGGTTTTCCACTCTTCCTTTGGAGTATAGGTAGTTTAATATAATTAATTAATATTTGGTAGTGGCGTCGCGCGCATCACCCATCGTCGAAAAAAAAGACATTTCGTGATCTGGAGCACAGCAGACTTGCAGGAAATACTGCAACATTTACTGCAGTGATCACCTCCAAGTCAAGTACCTGTGTGCAGAATAAGGTGTGGATTGAAGTTTGTTGACCATCTGGCTGAGGCCAGCCTCGCCTGATTTAGCAAAAATTCCTCCGCAATCCAACAAATATTGCAGTCTCGTGCACATAAGCACCTTTAAGTATGTTGAATTATGGAAATGATTACTCAGTACAAGTACAAACTTCCAGCAAAGACTAGATTACGAACACTTTAATCAATTACGGCATGCGAAACGCGATTTATTGCACTAAACCAAGGCTCTCGTTACTAATATATAATTTTACAAAAATATTGTGAAATATACTTGACAACCACTTTGAGTGCAGTTAAATAAACATGTTTGTGATTGTTAATAAATTTCAGTGACATTATGTATAAAAAATCAATTTCTGACTGTTCTATAGGAATATCTGACTGCTCTATTGGAGAGTTTCCTTCATGCAAGTTATACATATTATAGCTATGTGGCATTGGTGTAAATTGACCTATATAATTAATTTTAATGCTGGCATATTGCATGCTATAGTAAAATCACTGTGCCTATTTCTGAAAATCTTCCTCATAATTCTATACTCAACAGGGCTAAAAGGTATAGTCTAGACATAGCATCTGCATTTTCATTTTGATATGCAATGTACTATTTGGTATGTATAATACTGATCCTACTTATGCATGGGGGCAGTATTAGCAATAATTATAGTAACTATCAAAAGCAGAAACCAAGGGTTTGCTCTAATTCCATAGTTGATGGTATAGGGAAGAGTGGCTCTGCTGATTACTGAAAGGATATGTAAAATAAAATCAAAAGTTGAGATATACGCCTAAAAGCAATCTTCAAGACAACAGTTTAATGTATGTACATATTTGTATATCCTATCTGTGTGGGCCACTCTTATACATTCTATGTAATGTTCCAAGCTACTAAAATTCTACCTCAAAAACTTCAAAATCAGGACCCAGTGCAGGACAAATTTTCAACTATTTGAATTTTGTGAACAGATCTATATTAGTATGACAAAGTCATTGTGATAATTACTCTAAATTCAGTGGCATGTGACTACTGCTCTTATTAAAACTAATGTTGATCTAATCCATTATAACTATGCCAATTTTTAAGTTCCAGTAAATCATCCAATTGGCATCTCATTATAGCAATTAAAATCAAAATTTCTTCCAAATCACAAAATAATAAACTTCATTTTTAGAGATTTTGTGTCATGGAAGTAACACTATGTATTTAATTTCTTGCACAGGATAGACATGATTGAGACTGAATAAGTTGCAATTGGCACTTTGGTACAAAATTAGCTACCAGGAAATATCACGGCTTTGTATGATAGTTTTCCATGCAGATGTGATTTCAAGGCATGTAAAAACTTGTCTGGGGAGCATACCATTTGACCTTGCATGCTAATGCATCTGAGTATCACATAAAAATAGATGATCAGATAATTATAAAGTTCTAATTTAAGGCCACTCCAAATAAATTCTCTGTTTCCCGTCCTGGACTCAGGCATATTTGCATGCGGGTGGGCGGTCCATTTCCATTATTTCATTATAAGATTGGCTAGCTTTTCAAGCCATTATTTGCCTGGCACAGCCAAAAAGGCTGGATAAAAGCATGCTTAAGCTTGTTCCTTCCTTTTTAAGTTGCAAAAATAACTCAAACATGAAGTTTGTGTTGACTTGAGACACGTGAGCTGACACTGTTTCAAGATAGCTTTTACTGAGCCTATCAGCATGCAAGAATAACCGGAAAATAATGGAAGAATACGGAATAATGGAGTATTTAGAGCTGGCAGTAACCAGATGTGGGCGGTGGACGGGAAACAGAGAATTTATTTGGAGTGGCCTAACTATCAAAAAGGTGTGCATGATTATAACTATGCTGCATGACCTGCATAGCTATAGCTATATAGTTCTGGCCATGTACTCAAGACCTCTGGACTCCATCCTTGCTACAGAAATGATCATCTTACTGCATGTGCTCACAGTGATTTATAATCATATCAAGTCAGTAACATTCAGGGGCGATTCTAGAGATTTTGCTGAGTGGTTTCCAAAAAAAATTATGGACCATAGTGTATGATTTGCACACTGATAATCAGGTGATTTAAGGGTGGCACACTGGAATCACCGCACAGTGCGCGAAGTGCACTCAGTGAAATGCGAAGCATGAGCCCTCTAGGGGGGTCTGGGGGCATGCCCCCCCCCCCCCCCCCCAGGAAATTTTAAAAAATTATGATAGTTGAGATTGAATCTGAATGCATTTTCAGGCATCTCACTATGCTCACAAAGTGTAAAAAATTCTATTCAATCTGAATAAAACAACTTATTTTCTTATAAGAGATACATGTACAACAGAGGTAGTAAAGTACCGTAGCTACACAACAATATAAAAGTAAAAATTATTAATCTTCTCCATTTTCATGCACCCGGAATGTTTTGTAGCAAAGATAGTTATCACTTTGTCAATGTCAATGTCTATTATGGCGATGGATGTTCATCAGTGCTAACCAATGAAGCCAAGCATAAACAAAGGATTGCTTTTTCCCATATTTGTGTGTGATGGAAAGCAAGTACCTTTAGTTGGCTTAAAATGATTGGTAATTGCATTCAGCCGCTTGTGATCACTTAACCTTTTACCAACATATGAACTAAAATCATTTGGTCTAGTAGGGTTTATAAGGTGGTGCAGTAGAATAGTACTTGAACAATCTTAAGAATTAATGCAGTCCTTGTTTGCACCCATGTCTTCAATTGTCGCTTCATTAGATACTTCAATTATGTCTTCATCAGAACTGTCATCTGAATCTATGATCACACAAACAATCTCTTCTTCATATTCTCCTGACTGCCCTCACAAACATCAGAACCTACAGACATGCACAAGATTAACTGCTAGCACTATATCCTATAGCGTAATAATGTAAACACCTCATTCTTGGTTGTTTGCAATACTAAGCACGATTACGTAGTTGGTACTTGCTAACGCTGAGGTTGAGCATTTGAACACACTACTCCAATTAGCTAGCAGCATTTGATAACTCACAATTCTTTATAATGAGCTGCATCTAGCTATATTTAATGAAGTCACTAGCATTGCTATTAAAAAACATTCTTTCACAAAGCCACACTGTATAATTGTAATTGCTATTTCACTAGGCATAGGGACTCACACATGGATATCCATGCAAAGGGTAACTACTGCAGTGGCAGAGGAAGTAGTTGATATGAGGGGGGCTGACCAGGAGCGGATAAATGAAGAAGAAAATAAAGGTCACAGCCAGCTGACAATAGCTGCCCACCTCACCAGTTACACATTTATAGCTGATAAACTATATAAAAATCCTTACATGGCTCACTAAACACTGCTCTAATACTGTGACTACTTTATAGAGTGACTGCTCTATTAGAGTATCTCGATCTTTACAAAGGTTTTCAGCCCCACTCCAAGAAGGATAATTTCGGCGTGACCCCCTCAACAGACCGAGGGGGTGTTCAGCCCCCTAGCCCCTCCCCTCCTTTCCGCCGCCTATGAGCTACTGTCTAGCTCTCCCAGACAAGCAATTATAATATACACAAATCACTTACCTATCCTCAGTCAGGCTTTTTGAGCTCCTGTATTCGCCAAACTGCTTCTCATCTTCTTCTAACAGTTCTGCCACGTGGCACATGGAGTAAAATCAAATGTCTCGTAGTGTGCTTTAATTACAATAATCATAAAAATTCTGAGTGGTTTCCGGAAACCCCAGAAACCTCCCTAAAACCGCGCCTGGTAACATTATGCTGAATTCCGTAGAACTTTCATTACAAGAGTTTTAGTTTTGCACCGGAAATAAATTGCATTATCGGCTAACTGTAAAATTTCCGTCAGTAATCAAGCCATTGCTGTTAGTTTATACTTGCTCTGAGCAATCATTTCCATACTTCAACACACCTAAAGGTGTTAATTTGCACGAAACTGCAGTATTTGTTGGATCGTGGAGGAAATTTTCGCTAAATCAGGCGAGGCTAGTCTCAGCCAGATGGTCAACAAACTTCAATCCACACCTTATTCTGCACACAGGTACTTGACTTGGAGGTGATCACTGCAGTAAATGTTGCAGTATTTCCTGCATGTCTGCTGTGCTCCAGATCACGAAGCGTCTTTTTTTTCGCCGATCGGCTATGCGCGCGACACCACTACCAAGTATTAATTAATTATGTTAAACTACCTATACTTCAAAGTAAGAGTGGACAACCTCTCAAAGCTTGAGAGAGTGCTTTGGCCCAAAAGAATAATATTGGAAAATACGACGGCGAAAAATCAATCGGATTCAAGGTATTTCGCGTTATTTTCGCTAGAAGACATAGACGAAATTTGCTGCCACTCTAATGTTTTCTTGATTAGACCTACCCCTACACATGACTATAGTTTGTAAGTCGATTTGAAGATATCCATATTTTGGTTTGCGGACCCTACCTAAGATCTTGGGAGGCGACACTGGCTCAGTTCCGCCAGCTGTGTAGTCTCCTATTGCAATGCCTGTGTTCAACCGAATACTCGGTAACTTAGCTACTGACTTGACCTCGACTCTGTCACGGACTACAGTCAGTACTGTAGCTAGCAGTAGGCGTAAACCTAGATGGATTGGTCGCCAAGTAATGCCAGTTAGTGCATTTTTCTAATTCGTATTTTCTTTATCTAGATAGTTAAAGGAATGGTCAACCGAAGTTTCAACTCTAGAAGCCAAAAAATTTCGAAGTTACAGCGCTACGAAGGGGCTTATAAGTGCTAACAGCAAAAAATCGATTTGTAAACAACAGGCGTTTAATAAAACGATCATAACATACGGATGTAGTCCTCTACCAAGATGAAACTTGCACCATCGAATTCTCCACGAACAAGCAAATCCATTGCTGGGTAGGTTTTGTCTGCCAGGCCTTTCATATGTCCACGACGTACCGGGGAAGGCGAACGAACTTGAGAAAAAGCGATAGTGAACGCTCGTCCAACGCAAGGCAGACTAACGTTGATATCTTTTGTCTCCTTGAGAGTACTGACACGAAACAAAGATTTTGGAACTCCTCTTGCTTTTGGGATCACGATGCTACCAAGTTTTGTGGTGTTATCACTTTCCTTCATTGTGAAACAAACGCTTTAGAGTTTACGGATTTTTTTCGTTTTCATAAATATTCGACCCATTGCGTTCTGCGGGCTCAGCATGCGTTTATTGCATTCTACTGTATAATTAACTAGCTAGGCTTGCACGAACATAATTATGGGACCTATCACAAATGTTTATGTGATTTAAGTGTTGTATGAAGTTACTAAACTCAGTAGCGAGTGTTCTCATGTGTGGTGAGTTTCTCGCGCGGCTAGTGCATATCCGCGTAATATTCCACAGGTATTGTACAGTACATTGCAAAATAATGATCCCGCGAGAAGATGCGAGCATTACTCGCATGTGTATACTCGCGACGTTACCTTTGAGCTGTACTGTACATACCTACAGAAAATAAATCATAACTCCCTCCCAATTTACTGTAACAGGTTGAAATAAACACTAACAGTTTTGCCATTCCTGGAGAATCATGGCACAAATTATAAGCCTCATGCGCATCAGACATTTATAAAAATAACTGCCAGGCTATGCACTTATGAAGTAGGAGAAACCAGACATTGACCTTCAGTGCATCATAACAAGTGAGTGTGCAATGATTATTCATCATTGTCTAAGTAGCCCAATGAATATAGGTGGTTTTTGGGCTAAATTAAAATTAAAATTAAATGTATAATATGTGACCAAATTTTGGACAATCACCCATATGGGCGTATGTGAAATAATTAGAATTTTCATGTTTAATGAGTTACTATTAAGAGGAGAGTACAGTTTTAAAACATTTCAAGAATTTTCTTGTAATTTAAGGCATTGAGAATGGCTTACGATCATTAACAAGTAGATTTACGCAGTAAATTGTGTTATTTGATCATTAAATATTTTAGATGTCAAATGCGCCCATATGGTTGATTTTCCAAAATTTGGTCACTAATGTAGTTAGACAAGCTTCATACACTGCCTTGTTTAGAAGCCTTCACATAATCATCCATTAGTACTAATAATTGTGTGTATTTCAAGCTTTATAAAAAATACTAATATATCGGCATATATGGGTTTAAGGGTTAACCATATGAGACTAGCATATTCTGCTTTCCAACCAGTTGCCAAAATGGTTGGTTGAAAAAGGAAAAAAATGAGTTCAGTGACCCAGTCCACTAGTCCAGTCCAGTGATTGTATACAACTCTTAATGGCTCCAGCAATTCAGGTTGGCTAGTGCACTTAAAAGGATTCTATTGTCATTGTGTTTGATTGGCTATTTATATTATACCACTTTCTTGTAATACTTCAATGCTTCTGTGATTCTGTCATTTCATTGGCTGTTTCACAGTGTAATTACAAAACAAGCCATGTGATTTGGGATTAATTGCACTCCTACTATTGGAACTACGTAATGTATAGCACACTAAATTGGTGATTAGTCCTTGGTTTCCCAAATATTACAAATTTCTTTAACCATAATTATACTCCTTGTTTTTAGTCGCATAACTCTTGTATAGCTGCAGTTGTCATTACAAATTTTTAGCAGTGCTTTTTACATAATTATATGGATAAATAATCAAATTAGATTTATGATGTCGTAAAATTTGCAAAATAGCTATATCAATGTGTGTTACAATAAAATTAATCTGTTTATTTAACTGTTGGAATTTTGCTGGATTGTTACACTATTTAGGTACAATCAAAAAATCAATGCAAATGATTATTGTATGATGATTTTATAACAATAATACTGTTATGATGTAGATGTGGGAAAAAAATAGATGGCTTGTTCTAATTAATCCTTATAAGCACTTTTTATACTAAGAAAGTGCATATCTGTTAATAAAACCCTTGCATTTAGGTAGCTATGTGCTATGTGTAATGCTTTTCAGAAGATGGCGATTCAGCATCTGCAGTGTGACAACCTGTTAAAGAAACATAATACGTAAATTAGGTACATTTCTGCAGTAGCTTCTTGCATTTGCTCTTGGATGTACTGTCTGTCACAAGTGACAGGCAAAGGCAGCAATACTCCATCACCACTTGGGGTCCAGAGAACTGAATCGCGGGCCAAAACTTCGCAGCAAGCAGCCCTTACAATGCGATGACAACATGCATCCTCCATTGACACTTCTTCAGTTTGTGCCCAAAGCCAATCAACACCAACCATGCCGCTGGTGAATTCTGGACACGAGTTTTCTATTGTAGAGTTACCAGACCGTTTCGGAGCAGGCGCTTATAATTTCCAATCGATAAGCGCCGTGCGGAGAAATAGGGTCTGGCAATGCAAGACTAGTGGGAGATGAAGTGTTGTTGAGGGTTTAATAGCTATAAATGGTGTCAGTTAAGTGTAGCTACATGCATGCTACTGAAATACAGTGGTATAATAGTTGTTTGATATGACAAATTGTTAGTACAACAATGTTTATATATTTAGACTGTAACCGAGCTAAATTTAAAAGGGGGTTTCTGTCAAAACCCCAGAAACCCACCTAGATCCGCCACTGCCATTTAATTCACCATTAAATTTTCCATCAATCCATATTATGACTCATGTGAGTAAACCCACAATTGAAATTGAAACACATAGATGCAACTAGCTGTTGTTAATGTTGGTAGTAGGACTAATGGTCCTTGGATACAACCCCCATCCTAGGATGGTGGTTGGGTTTGGTAAATGTATAGGTTCCCAGAGTCCCACTGCAGCACTTCCAGTATTCGCAAAGTCCTTTCTCACCTTCTACTGGTATAATACTACAAACCTAAGTACCACACTGGTCTCATTTACCAACCAACCTAATGGCTTGGGGATGACCTGTCCATATTTACTAGTGCCATGGAAAGGTGAGTGATTAGCGAACCTTTCCCCAAAGCCAACCCAATTAGGAAACCTGTAACACAACTGGTTCATATGTACGGTGCTAAACTGCAACATTGGAGGTCCATACTGACAAAGATGCACAACAAAAGATACACTCACCCAGATGAGGATGCAGTATTGTGTAGCAAGTAATGATATGATTGAAATATACTTATAGTTATAGGTAGCAAGCCTTAGACAAATACAGATCAGTTGGAATATACGGCACCTACCTAATATTAGGAGAAGCGCTCGTAGGATTAGGAAAAGCGCTAGTAGGATTAGGAAAAACGCTAGTAGGATTAGGAAAAGCGCTAGTAAGATTAGGAAAAGCGCTAGTAGGATTAGGAAAAGCACTAGTAAGATTAGGAAAAGTGCTAGTAGGATTAGGAAAAGCTCTAGTAGGATTAGGAAAAGCGCTCCTAGGATTTAGGATTAGGGGTAGGGTATGGGTTAGATATATAGACCACGCAGGTGCCGTATATTCCAACTGATCCACAAATACTACTCAGGGTGGATTTGGAGCAGAGTTGGTGAAGTCTAGTGGAGGCGGCATGGCTGGATCAAGCGGACATTGTGGATGTTTGGCTGCCCCGTGAAAGATGGGCAGAGCCTTCTGCCAATTCCGTGAATGTTGAATAGGGTTTTCTTAGTTAGGCGATGACTACCGTTGATGATTCTCGGTGAGTCTGTTCCATTATAAAACTTTTATATAATAAATTATTTCCACGTGCTGTTGTGGTTACGAAGTGTTAAACTATCATCAGTATTACGTAATCAAAAACGAGCTGGCATCTAGTTTGACACAACATATTGTTGTGGCTGAGCATTTTCAGTGTTTTCAGCAAATTCAGTGTCATTATAGCGTAGTGCAGAGCTGTCTTACCTCTGCTCGAAAAACAGGCCTTTCGTCGGCCGCCCACGTATATAATTAGCGTTTAAGGAGCAAAAGCCTCTCATATGCATATAATTGTACCTATTGGTATTTATCTACACTGGTCAGCAAATTTAGCTTTATTGTAGCGTAGTGCTTAGGCCATACCTAATTGAAAAATAGTTGCTCAGATTTTTTAAGGAAAAGTTAGGGTTGGTAGGTCGAAAAAAAAGCATATGTTTAAAAAAAACATTCTAAACGTGTCATTCCATTGTTGACAATGAATTGTATGAGGGTACACAACAACAGCTCCTTTCTTCGCTATAACAGATAACCACGCATTGGCCGCCATTTCTGCTACAGGTCCACCAACATCACGTGATTGTTAATCACGTGAGGTTTTTTTTGGTCTTTTATAAAAAGAGGGTCGGTCGAGTCCGAGCAACAACTTTTCAAATCTAGGCGTTAGGGAGAGCACGTTAGCACTCCGTAAAATTAAAGCTCACGTGATTTCACGTGACCTGATGATGTCACACAAACCCACGTTGTGTGATACATCATCGTCCGGGTGCATTCACTCCGGACTTGCAGCTCCAAGGCTACATCAAGTGTGAAATTCAGTGCATCGTTTTTATACCCCTCCTAGCTGAAATCGATGGTGGGTATCTATAGACAACGTTTTGAAAACGTTTTTAGACTGTACTGAACTTAGAAAAAAACTGAAAAGTCTCGAGCGAAAAAAAAGGTGAACTACAGTGGGAATCGAACCTTCGACCACTTGATTTCAAGCCTCATGCACTACCGCTTCGCTACTGTGACTACTTGTATAATATTTACTAATTTTAGCTATAAAAGTCTAACACTCTTACCCTAACCCTACCTAGCAGATTATAAATGATTGCCTAACTCTTACCCTAACCCTAACCTAGCAGATTATAAATGATTGCCTAACTCTTACCCTAACCCTAACCTAACAGATTATAAAGATTGCCTAACTCTTACCCTAACCCTAACCTAACTTTTACTACCCGATGTGACATTAAAGTTAGTCAGTTCTCTAACCTCGAGACGAAACAGGCTCAGGAAAGTGTTCCTTCACTACCATTCTAATCTATAGACTAAATAAAAGACTAACCAGTCGTATGAACATCCGTACTGTATTCCGCGAGGCATTTCATCATTACTTCGTGGCCAGGAAGACCAGACTAATCATGTGATATAGATTACGGGATAATTTACGGTATGCTAATGTGCTTTCCCTAATGGTTACTCTTTTCAAATAGGTATGGCCTTACCTCTGCTCGAAAAATAAGGCCGTTCTTAGGCCGCCCACGCATTGAACGAGCAAAAGCCTCCCATATGTACATATTGGTGTTTATCTGCACTGGTTGTAGATGTGCAGTTCAGCATACCATTCATAGTAAATTTGAAGATATAGACTATCGTTATCTTCCACAAGCCTACAGCCAGGCTTATCTACAGCCAGACTTATCTACAGCCACGCATACGGCTATGTTCATCATGGTCTGAACTTTTCTTAACTTTCCACATGGTAGGCAAGCACCTATATCACTCCACTAGCACATTTTTGTTGATATCTCATTTCTGTCATCTCACGGTTTTGTGACCAATGTTGTGACTGACCAACACTAATACATGGACTGTTGCTACCTCATTGTAGGGTTAGTTACTGAGGGTTAGGGATGGTGTTATCTGGCACTTTAATACTAAACAGTGGCTTCGATGAATACCGCAAGCTAGGCAGCTTGTATTTGCTTTATGGCTTATTCAGCATGATATTTGCATGTGTGTTATTGCATGCGTGTTATTTGCATACTTGTTATTGCATGCGTGTTATTGCTTGCTTGTTATTTGCATGCGTGTTATTTGCATGTGTGTTATTGCATGCGTGTTATTTGCATGCGTGATATTGCATGAATGTTATAATCACAAGATATTATGGCTGCTGCTTGCTGTTTTGCTTATACGTATGCTATTACCGTTGTTATTACATGTTTAGCTTTAGTGACTGCTTTCTCTTGCCTAGCAACAACCATAGCGAATGTTGCTAGGCAAGAGAAATTCAAATAATCACTGCAAAAGACCTATCACACTTAGCAACCATTGCTATAGTCTCAAAATGACATTCACCTTAGCAATGGTTACCTAGCAACCATTGCTACACTGTTGTTATTCCAGGGTATCTATCACTATGGTAACACTAGTTGTCAAGTCGGATATTTACTTTAATATAAACACACCACACTTTTTTAGCCAATCAAATTTGTATGTTATAGATTTTTGGCAAAGAACCTTGACAAACAAGTGTAATACTAATTCTATAGGCTAATTGCTTGACATATTTCAATATAATATGTCAAGCTGCTATTGAGAGTATTATGTTGTAACACATTCACTTGTTGGATTATATAGTTAATGTTCCCATTCGGTGTTCAATAATATAATTGTACCTACTGTTTAGGAATGAAGAAGATATTACATGTTTTGTTGTTACTGTTGTCAGCCTTTGTTGACATCAGCATTCAAGAAGGTTAGTCAATGATGAGTATGTGCATTATGCAACTGTATTATAATTCCATTGACACACAGTGTTGCATCACATAGTTTTGTAGCTGCATAGCTGTTTAAAAGGATGCGGCCAGGAAAGAATTGTGAAATCAAATGTAGCAGCCAACTGTAATGATGTTAATTCCGATCAGTTTATAATAATGCATCCCTGGCCGTTGTTAAACTTGGTTGTCATTAGCATGAATCCAGGCATCAATGCAACTATTTCTTGGCTGCCACTTTTGATTTCACAGCTTATTTCACCCAGGCTCTTGAACGCCACACATTTTTTTACAGCTCAACTGTTTTTGAATATATTTCACTTTGTTTTTGCATTTTAAACACCCCAGAGCCAGTCATAAGCTGACTTTGGGGCTTGCTTTTTGACCAGTTTCTTCTTATCTACTATGATTGTGATGATTATGGAAGACAGAAGTTACAATAGTATTGTATTTGCAGATTTTATCTGATTATTTGTTGTAATACTTTATTTCTTATTGTATTTTAAATACTTCCAAACTCAGGTATTGGGGCTTATTTACTGTTGCGTCAATTATACTGGCATAATTTTTAGGCACATTAGAGGATGAAAAACAGAAAGTATAATGGAGCATAATTGGCAGCATAATGGAGAATGTCCACTACAGTAAATATAATTTCTGCTACAACAGTCATAATGTCAATAGCTGACCTGTTTATGACAGTGAAGTAGTTCCTGACGGCAGTAGAAATGATGCACTGTAGTGTTAGGAGTAATATTAAAATATGAAAGGCAATCCAGGACTGCAGTGAGACTGAGGGTAATATCAAAGCCAGGAAATATTTCATACATAGATTGAGATTCTCTAATAGAACAGTCAAACACTCTAATAGAATAGCCAGCACACGCAACAGAGAGATTTAGATTTAGGAGGCTTATGTATTCATGGCATGGTACTGCAAATACATGCTACTTATTATACTAAGCAATCGCTGTTTGTATACCAATTTCATGTCTAATGAAAACCACTCAGAAACCGTAATTGTTTTATGCATATATACTTGTACACAGAGCTACAAAATATTTAATATGGAAATTAAGTGTTTATAGCTTCTGGGACTAGGTGTGCAGGAGTTTTACATGTTATGCATTTAAGTAAGGTGATAGATAAATTGTTGTGACTGATACCTGTGCATTCCTTACATGCCATTAGTTATACAATTGATTTCTGTATTCTTAATGATATCTTATTCTTATCAAAGCTTTCAGTGGCCAGTACTGAAGGTATGACAGCAACATGTGCTGCAGTCTTTGGATTACATAACCTAACAAACTGGAACTTGAGACTACAATTACTTAACTTAGCTAACAATAAGGTGAAACAAAAATGGGCCAAAACACTGAAGCAATTAATGTTAGCCTATATAATGTACTAAAACAACACTATATCTTGTCATCACCTCAACACTTTTTCTCAGTAAAATGTAAGCTGTATTGATTGCAAGGACAAGAACACTTGGAAAAAAAACAATATTTAAACAGGTAAACAGGTCTCCAGTGAGAGAATAATGGTATATGGTATATATGTGCAGTACATGTAACAGTAAAAAGGTGTAACCAAAACAGGTTGCCAAAACAAAATTCAAAGTTGTAACAAAAAAGGTTGTTGAAGCAAAACAAGTTGTAACCAAAAAGGTCAGGTTAAGAGAAAAAAGACAGAGGCAATGCTACGTACCACAGAGGCAATGCTACGTACCACAGAGGCAATGCTACGTACCACAGAGGCAATGCTATGTACCACTGTGATTCAATGAGGACTGAACACTTGCAAGTTGAATGCTCTACCACTTTTACCAAATGTGACCTGTGGTTTACTCACACCTATAAGTTGTTTATAAAGGCCAGCTTAAGTTGAATGAATGGAAAGCTGTTTACTTGTGGTTTGCATGCAGTTTACAGAAAGAATTCAAGCGAATTTTTGTCTACACCCTTGCACTAATTGAGCTGTAAATAACGAATGACAGCAGTTAGAAGCTTCATTTAAAAACAATGTAATTCTTAGATGATGAGTGCTTTGTTTGACACAGCAACTCTTTCAATACATGCATCGTTAGCAAGATAATTGTCTGATGTCAAAGGAATTTAGACAGATAGACAGACAGATGGCTTTTCAGCTTTATATATTATATATATTATATAGATTGTAAGTAAATACAGGCACTATAATAAAACTTTATATAGCCATAGCCATGAACAATCAAGCACAAAACTATAGAGCAATTATCAGTATTGGTTGTTGAAAAAGATACAGTACTTTGGCTTTGGTATCAGTAGGTATTTTTTAGAGCACTAGCTTATTATGATAATCACTTAATTAATTTTTATTAGTTTAATCACAAAGGTAAGGTGAATACAAAAGGCAACAAGCCTATAGAGGTATGTACCACCAACAAAAAAATTAATATACCAAACAACAATGAGGTATACAGCAAAAACAGACAAACAAAGTACAATAAAAGTAATAGTTACACAAAAAATAAGTTATGTAGGCTTACAAAGAAAAGTATACAAAAGATACTTAATAGTGACACAGTGAGGTACAAACAGTATATTAAACGGAATCGAGTTCAAAAAGAAAATACTATTAACAAAAAAGGAAAACCTATATGAATTTTTTGAGGATTGTTTACACAATAGGGAGAGTGAGTGAGATCTCGTTATGAATTGGAAAAGTATAGAAATCCAATACAGTGCAAGGCAAAGGCATGTAATACATGGTGGTCAATGACAAATACTTACTACAAATGGAAAGTGATGGCCAATGTAGCATTCTTCAGATGACTTTGACCATTTAAAATGTTAGTGTTTATTCTGCTCCCGCAAATCCAACAAGCCCCACGATTTAGAATTTTTTCAAGAGCTATAATTTTTCTCTACATATGAGGATTCCAAGCAATGCTAGCATAATCAGGAACAGGTAAAATGAATAACTGTATCTGTAGAGAAGAAGAAACAATAATTTGTGTAAAAACAAGTGTCAAAGACAATTAATGGTTGGATTTGAAGTATTTAAAATACAAATGAAGTGAAATTCATGCAAAAACAGCCAAGCTGTATTAAAAGGGTGTGACATTTACAAACCCAGGGAAAAGGTTGTGAAATCAAAGGTGAAAGTCATGAAATGGCCACAATGATGATAGCGAAACTAATCCGAATCACAGATCGGGCAAAATCAAACTGACACCACCAAGTGGGTAGTCGTGCTACCAGTTTTGACCCTCAGTACTACTCTAGGCTGGTTTTAACTGACGTCTTTTCTGGGTGATGTGGGGAGCTCGAGTAATGGTTTCCGGTCTTGTGAAGGACCTGACTTGGCAAGAATCAGCGGTTAACTGGTGGACAGCCTAATAATGTTCGTCAGACATTTTTCTGTTGATTTTGCTACATATCAGTCACTAAGGAGCCAGCTCAGCCTTGTAATCTTGTGTCTCGACTCCAATCATAGTCTGCCTCCATTTTGAAATATATATTTATTTTTTATTTATTATTTATTAATGCTTTACAGCACAAGTGCTGAAGGTCTATAGGACACCTGGTCCTACAGCCTGCTCAAAGACTTTAGCTACTTAAGGTGTGTTTGAAAAGTTGACGAAAGGAGAAAAAAATCTTTCCCACCACCAACCCTCCACCCCTTTGTGAGCACTCATGATCAAGAGCGGCCCAAGAAGCCGGCGTACCACACCGTCAGTATATTAACAGGAAGAAAGAAACGCAATTTTCACACCTATGTAGCTCTGTGATCCCTAATCCGAGTGGACCAAATTTACTAGAGAAATGCCGGCCAGTAGGGGGAGTCCACATACCAAATTTGAAGAAAATCGCTCCAGCCATTTCCGAGATATGACAGAATGGGCCGATACTTGGCAACTTAAGTTCAATATTAGTAAATGTACAGTTATACGTTGCACGAGATCCTTATCACCACTCACTTACGACTACACACTTCACAGTCACATACTAGACATATCTGATCAACATATGTACCTAGGAGTCTTAATTCATAAATCACTGTCTTGGTCACCTCACATATCAAATGTTGTCAATAAAGCATCTAGAACACTCAATTTCTTAAAACGCAATCTAAACAAATGTTCAAAACAAGTTAAAGAATCAGCTTACCTAACAATGGTGAGACCACAACTAGAGTATGCATCTGCTGTCTGGGATCCCTACCACGTTGGAGATATTTCAGAGTTAGAGAAAGTACAACGAAGAGCAGCGCGCTGGGTGTTGAATGACTATGGCAGATTCAGTTCAGTTTCTCTAATGTTGGATCAGCTGAAATGGCCTACATTACAAATTCGTCGGAAATTATCTAGGTTACAAATATTGCATAAGATACACTACCAACAGTTATCACTCCAAATTCCTCATTATTACTTACCAAAAACACGACCAACAAGACAATACCACCATCTTCACTATATTTTACCTACCTCATCCACCACGGCATACCAAAACAGCTATTTCTCAAGAACAATAAACGAGTGGAACATACTACCAACTGACACAATTGAAATTGCAGATACTGATCTATTTACAGCTAGACTCCAATCATATTATTGTACCTAATGTATTTGTTTATGTGATTCCTGAGCACACCAGCAGGGCTGACTGCTCAGTAAACAATAATAATAATAATAATAATAATAATATGAGCGAACAAAATTTCATTTGTTTTTTTTCTTCATTTTCATTTCGCATACTTCGCAAAATCCGCCATAAAACACGAATACGTACTCCAATCGGGCTGAACTTTGGCACACTTGAAGGGCTCTTTTAAGGTGGATTTTAGTACCTACTTTGGTAGGAATCCGATGAACATTCACGGAGTTATGACCGATTATTTTCGTAAAATAAGGTCGAAGGTCTGTCACGCCTACAGGGTAAACCCCTTGGAGGAATAAGTTGAAAATTGATATGTAGATGGAGCAACCATCGTAAGAATGCCTTTTTATGGTTTGAAAGAAATCGGGATAAAGACCATGGAGATATGACACAAAACCCAACCTGTGTCAAAATTACGCGATCGATTTTTATGAATTAAAAAAAAAACTTAGTTTTCGTGTCTACCAGGCAAACCGCTTAGAGCAACGAGCTGGAAATCAGTATGTAGCTGGAATAATCATCATAAAAAGTCCTTGCAGTAGTACAGAAGAATCGTATTACAAACCACTGAGTTATGATTCGAAAGGCAACTACGTGTAGCAAATGCGAGATCGAGATACTCTAATAGAACAGTCACCCTAATAAAGCATTCAGCTGCGTTTATAATTTACTCAATTATATTACATTGCAAATTATTCTGCAGGGAATTCAGCTACAAACAAGTCACCCTGTAGTCAGAAGAAGGTACCTAATAGAGAGTTCAGCTGCAAAGAAACCATCATGGAGAGAGTTTAGTTGCAAACAAATCACCTTGTAGAGAATTCAGCCAGGGCCGCCCACGGGGGGGGGCAACTGGGGCATTTTGCCCCGGGCCCCAGCCTGAAAGGGGCCCCAGGAGGCCCCATGAAGTGCCCCCTGAATACCTGTTTAAAAGATCAATATACTCTAATAGAGCAGTCAGATCTAAATACTCTAATAGAGCAGTCACAGTATTCTTCAGAGGAGCAGTGTAGCAAGCTTATAGATAAGGAGATATGGTTGGTGATGGGTAGTTATTGTCATTGCCAGCAGGTTGTGACCTTCTTTTTTTTTTTTTTTTTTTTTGGTCTTCACCTTACAACTTGGGTGAAGGGCCCCACTTTAACTCTTTGCCCTGGGCCCCTTAATTTCTCTGGGTGGCCCTGAATTCAGCTACAAAAAAATTGCCCTGTAGAGAGATCAGCTAGAAGAAGTTACCTTGTAGAGAGTTCAGTTACAAAGAAACCATCATGTAGAGAGTTCAGCTGCAAACAAATCACCCAGTAGAAAGTTCCGCTATGAACAGATCACCCTGTAGAGAGTTCAGTTAGAAACAAGTCATCCTGTAGAGAGATCAACTAGAAGAAGTCACCTTGTAGACAGTTCAGCTACAAAGAAACTACCATGTAAGAGAGTTCAGCTGCGAACTAATCACCTGTAGATAGTTCAGCTAGAAACAAGTCACCCTGTAGAGAGTTCAGCTAGAAGAAGATACATTGTAGAGAGTTCAGCTACAAAGAAACTACCATGTAGATAGTTCAGCTGCAAACGATTCGCCCTGTAGAGAATTCAGCTACAAACAAATCACCCTGTAGAAAGATCAGCTAGAAGAAGTCACCTTATAGAGTGTTCAGCTACAATCAAATCATCCTGTAGAGAGATCAGCTACAAACAAGTCATCCAGTAGAGAGATTAACTAGAAGGATCACCTTGTAGAGAGTTCAGCTACAAAGAAATTACCCTGCTTCATCTTTTCTTCTTCCTCTGGTAAAGAAAAAATAATAGGTTAAAAAGCCCTAAAGCCAGCCATAGGCCGGCTTTGGGGTATACAAATACAAAAAGAAGTGAAATTTAATCCAAAACAGCCAAGCTGTAAAAAAAGAGTGCTGCCCTCAGAAAGGCTATGGCGAAAAAAGATGCGAAATCCAAGGTGGCGGCCAATAAATGACTGTGATTGTAGGTTAATGGTAAAAATTTTAATAACAATAATTCAGCTGAATTTTGTGCCACTTGTTGGATTAGATACTACTTTTCTCATCCAACTGCTCAGATTTTCTATCTTGTTTAGCAGGAAACTCTACAAGCAGCTACAAGTATTGGAAGTGGTCTGAAAGGAAACGGATTGATGCATATTTTGTGTAAATCTCATACACATGCTTGCTATCCTTGTCAAGTTATGCTGCCTTGAATTCTTTAAAACCATTTGTTTCAAAACTTCTATTGTGCGATTTGGATCGTTTTTCCAAACTCCAGTCACAAATTTTAATGATGGCTTTGTGCATTATTGAAATCAACATCATAGCAGCCATTTAACAGCTGCCACTTTTTATTTCACAACTTTTTCACCCAGGCTTTTGAAGGTTGCACCCTTTTATACAGCTTGGATGTTTTTACATATACAGTATGTGAAGTAGTACCTACAGTACCTCAATCTTAGGTCTAAACGTGCAGTAGCAGTGAAATACTGAAACTAGCCTCATATCTTATTTCAATCAAATTTGTATTTCAGGTGACGAAATCTGTGAAAACCTTGCATAATGGCACATTTTTGAATTCTTTATTATTCAAAATTTATATTCTACATAGCCAAATGTATGCTCTGGAAAATTTCAGCCTTGTATGCCAATAACATTTGGAGTTACAGCCCTAAAAAGTAACAATAACAGAAAGATCGATTTGTACAGTAAGTGTAGGGGAAATAAAGTTACAGGTGTTTACAAAAATGGTTGTAACTTATGAATGCCATGATTATGCCAGGTTTTCACAGATCCTGTCATATTTTTAATTATTATATTAGTTTGTCAAATTTTAGTAAAGTTCTACAATACAGCATCAAATGAAATGAATGATTCTAGATGTAAGAGGCTATAATTGCATGACAAAACGATCCTCTCTTTTTATTACCAGTAAGCAATGCAGTCATTTTGCTTACTCTTCAACCCATTACACAGTCCTACACATGGAGAATGATCAAGACACACTGCTCTGTGCTGCCTTGATGAAACAAGATGATTTATACTGTGGACTTGCCTGCCAACATCAGTACTCCACATACCAAATTTGAGTTAAATCTCTTCAAGCGTTCCCGAGGTATGCGACTTCAAAAATTGGCTTAGTTTCCCCATTTTTTTCTGACTATTTTCCTTTTTTGCACACTTACAAAAAACTGCCATAAAGCGCAAATGCCATATCCGATTGCCTTGCAATTTGGCACACCGAAGGAAGATATAAAGGTGCACCTTGGTACCATGTTTGACTGGAATCCAACAAACAGTCAAGGAGTTATTAGCAATTACTTACGAGAAATAACACCGATACGTTGTCACACCTACAGGGTAAACTGCTTATAGTAAGAAGCTGAAAATTGATATGCGAATAGGTTAACTATTGAACCTCAAACCTTTTGTAGATTGACAGTAATTGAGTTAAAGACCATGAAGATACCACAAAAAAACTAACAGTCTATAACAATTATGCAATCGAGATCAGCTAACAAAAAAACAACAAATAACCATTACTTGCCACGCCTACGAGAAAAACCGTTTAGGGGAACCATTTGAAACTTGGTGTGCAGAAGAATCAGACTTAAAGCAACAGGGTTATAACACGAAATCCAACTTGGTGTAGCAAGTGCAAGATCGAGATACTCTAATAGAGCAGTCATCCTAATAAAGCAGTCAGCTAAGAAACAAAAATTACCCTATTTAAACGTTTAACTATGTCCTGTAGATAATTTAACTCAATTATAAGTTACTCTGTATGCAACTCAACTATAATAAAGTCATCTTGTAGAAAGATCAGGTCACCCTGCAAAGTGTTAAACTAATGATACATTGAGTCACCTGTAGAGTATTCAGCTAGAGTCACCCTGTAGAGAAATTGACTAGAAACAAGTTGCCCTGTGAAGAGATCAGCTAGAAACCAGTCGCCCTAAAGAGAATTCAACTATATTTCAAGTCACCCTGTAGAGAGTTCAGCTGGAAGCAAGTTACCTTGTAGAGAGATCAGCTAGAAACAAGTCTCTCAATAGAGGGATCAGCTATGTAATCATCCTGTAGAGAGATCAGCTGTGTAATCATCCTGTAGAGAGATCAGCTGGACACAAAATTACCTTGTAGACCTAGAAAAAAGTCACCCTATGGAAAGATCAGCTAGATACAAAGAAAGATTAGGTAGAAAGAAGTCACCATATAGAAAGATCAACTAGAAACAAGTCACCCTGCAGAGAATTCAGTAGAAACAAGCTGTCCTGTAGAAAGATCAGCTATAAACAAGTCACACAGTAGAGATATCAGCTAGAGAAGATCTTTCAGTAGAGAGATCAGCTAGAAACAAATCACTCTATACAGAGATCAGCTAGAAAGAAGTCACCCTGCAAAGAGTTCAGCTACTTTCAAGTCACTCTTAGAGAGATCAGCCAGAAAGAAATCACCCTGAAGAAAGATCAGCTAGACACAAATCACCCTGTAGAGAGATCAGCTAGAGACAAGTCACACAGTAGAGGTATCAGCTAGAAGCAGATCTAGAAACAAATCACGCTGTACAGAGATCAGCTAGAAACAAGTCACCCTGCAAAGAGTTCGGCTACTTTTTCAAGTCACTCTTAGAGAGATAAGCCAGAAACAAATCATTCTGAAGAGAGATCAGCTAGAAACAAGTCACCCTGCAGAAAGTTCAATTATGTTTCAAGTCACCCTGCAGAGAGTTCAGTAGAAACAAGCTGCCCTGCAGAGAGATTAGCTAGAAACAAGTTACTGTGTATAGACCTTTTTCACGTAACACGGAAATATAACGTAATTATACGTACACGCTTCCAGTGGTAGGTTGTGCGTAACCGCAGTATAATTAATTATAATAATTAACGGCCACTAGGTAGACTAATTGTACGAATAAGTGGAGAATGCCAACTAGCTGTGTTGTAGTTGATTGCTACAACCATCACCAAACGGGAGGTGGCATAAGTTTCTATCGTTTTCCGTCAGAAGATTTAGAGAGGCGACGAAAGCGAGGGGTCACCAACTCACGAAAAAGGGGTACGGATTTCAAAATCTTGAACAAATTTCTCAAGATTTCACGGATTTCAAAAGATTTTACAAAATCGAACGAGAGCTGCAAAATCTGATTTTAAAGTACAGGTTGGTGTAGAGTGATAAGTTCTGAAATCACCAAAAATAGTGGGAGAAAGAAACAGAAGTTCAGCAGGCATGCAGGAGCAAAGCCTCACGAAATTGAGATCAATCGCGAAGCCATATAAAGCCAGGGGTAAAGCCAAGGAATAACTATTAAATGAAACCCTACAAAACCATGCAGGAGCAACTCGCAGCTGAAGCGCTATAAACAAAGAAACCTGAAGACCAAGCATTCAGGGGAAATCCCGTACGAAACCCCTCAAAACCAGGAGCAACTGTCAAAGCTCTATCTGGTGTGAAACCCCACAAAAACAGGAGCATCTGTATGCTTAAGTTGCTTTTGTAGTTGGTGTGTTGCTATTAAAGTTTATAAAGTTTGCTAAGTTTGTAGTTTGCTAAGTAAATTCGGAGCAGAACATCGGATTTCATTCTACTTACGTTTGTGCATGCAGGAGCGGTTTACATGGATTCTCCTGGTTTTGTGTAGCTTCTTTCCCACAGCTCCTGGTTTTGTTTGGCTTCCACAACTCGCTTAATACAAGTGCGAAACGGAGCGGAACATCTGATTTTATTCCTATTTTTGAACGGTTTGCATGGATTCTCTCCTGGTTTTGTTTGGCTTCTTTCCCACAACTCCTGGTTTTGTTTGGCTTCCACAACTCGCTTAATACAAATCCGAAACGGAGCGGAACATCGGATTTCATTCTTACGTTTGTGCAGGAGCAGTTTGCATGGATTCTCCTGGTTTTGTGTGGCTTCTTTCCCACAACTCTTGATTTTGTTTGGCTTCCACAACTCGCTTAATACAAGTCTGAAACGGAGCGGAACATCGGATTTTATTCTTACTTTTGAACGGTTTACATGGATTCTCTCCTGGTTTTGTTTGGCTTCTTTCCCACAACTCCTGGTTTTGTTTGGCTTCCACAACTCGCTTAATACAAATCCGAAACGGAGCGGAACATCGGATTTCATTCTTAATTAGATTCTCTCCTGGTTGTGTGCGGCTTCTTTCCCACAGCTCCTGGTTTTGTGAGGCTTCCACAACTTGATTATACAAATCCGAAGCGGAGCGGAACATCGGATTTCATTCTTACTTTTGTGCAGGAGCAGTTGAGTGTAAGCTACGGTACCAGCTTGAGTATAGAATCAGAATCACTATAACAGCATAAGATTTCGTATTTCAGGCAGGATTTCACTGAAGGTGTACGAGATTTCGAAGCAGTTGGTGACCCCTCGGACGAAAGTGGATTAACTTTGTATCACGAAAGAATGAAGATGGATCGCCCTGGGAGCCAGCAGATGGTGATAGAGTATGTTCTGTCCATTTTATCTCTGGAAAGAAGTCTGATGATTCTGGTGATCCCGATTTTGTTCCATCCATCTATCCCAAGACTGCTTCTAAAAAACTAAGTTCTACTCGCACAACGGCGAACGTGGAGAGCGTAGCTCGTTTCAAGCGTGCAAAACGAAGATCGTTGGCTAAAGAGATAGTAGAAGTGGAAGAGAGAGGAAAGGAAGTAACAAAGAGAAAGGAAGAAGAAAGACGCGCTATCGTCAACCAGCACGTTCGAAAGGCATTCCAGCACGACCACGGCAGTTACTGTAGCAGAAGTAAGCATCCACCAGCTAGAGATGAATCGATAGCATCCTCGTGTAGCCTGTACTTGCAGTCGAGTCGGAGTGGTGATGAGAGAGCCGTTTGTGCTGAAGTAGGTAGGTCATGTGGAATCATGAATATACTTACTGTAGGTGTTAACTATCATCATAACATTTTCAGAATGCCAGACGGATGAAGATGGAAATGTAGTTGCAAGACTGCAGGCAGAGAATAGAATGTTAAGATCTATGCTGTTGGAGAGACCTGAATTAGATGTACGATTGCTGGAGAACAATGATAGACTGACAAGGTTTTATACAGGAATTCCAACATTTGATTCCTTTTTAGCCCTAGTTGAGTACTTAACACCTAAGGCTAAGGAGCTCAGGGCATGGAAAGGTAGCAGTACATCATTAGAGGAGAAGCAGCAACATGGTTCACAGTGTTTTGGTGGCTTATCAATTGCCAACCAGTTGTTTGCCATTCTAGTACGATTAAGACTTGCTCTACCATTGATTGATGTATGCACTCATTTTAGAATGGCTAGGCATGAGGCTATTATGCTCCAAAAATTGAGCATTATGCTTTTTAGCAGTGCTCAAAAAATCACCTATTATGCTTTTGAGAATTTCCCATTATTCCCAAAATTATGCCACTATATTTGGCTAATAATGCCAGTTTATTGCTGTATCAGACCATTTTCATTGATGTTTAAGCTTCAAATAGTCTTGAATTCTTTAGCTGGTTGCTGTATTAGAGTATCTCATTTCAATGTGACTGCTTTATTAGAGTAAATAATCTTCAGTGACTGTTCTATTAGAGTTTCTGACTGCTCTATTAGAGTATCTCGATCTTTTTAAACGGAATTGTGCAATCTGCAGATTTTCCTACTGTTAAAGCTTTATAATCACCTCAAAATGCTAGCATAATTCCTGATTCTCACACATACCTATTATTCCCGAAATTATGCCGGCATAATCGCCGCATCCCTAAGAATGGCAGAGGGAACATACAGTCGAATGTTTACAACATGGATTTGCTTTTTATCTAAAGAACTTTTATTGATTTTTCCCTTCCCTTCACGTGACCAGGTTACACAATGGATACCAAGACGGTTCAAGAAACATTTCCCTAACACCAGAATTATCATAGATTGCTATGAAATAGAATGCCAGCGACCCTCAGGGCTAATGAATGCTTCAGTCACATACTCGCAGTACAAAAGCAGAAATACTTGGAAAGTTCTGGTAGGCTGTACTCCTTCTGGGTTGGTAAGCTTTGTGTCAGATGCTTGGGGTGGACGAATTTCTGATCGTGAATTAACAGAGAAGTCCGGACTTTTAGACTTGCTTGAATCGGGGGATATGATAATGGCTGACAGAGGCTTTGACATACAGGAAGCAGTATCCCCTAAAAGAATTTTGGTTAATGTGCCTCCTCGTTTGGAATCTAGACAGAAGCAGATGGCAGCACATGAAGTAGAGAGGACAAGGAGAATTGCTGAATTAAGAATACATGTGGAGCGCGTTATTGGAAGAGGTCGACGTTTTGATATTCTTAATCAAAAATTTCCCAACACTATGCATGATTTAGTTAGCAATGTTAACCTTGTTTGTATGTATCTTACTAATTTTGATGTACCACTTGTTTCATATTAAATATTAAAACCATTTACAGAAGTAGAATTAGCAAGTGTGTATACAATAGCTGATTACTATTTAAGTATGTACATGTTGTAATTACATCATAACAAGCATACATTGTTGTTAACAAGTACAGGACAAGATAACTAGTACATTATACATGCATAGCTTGTTGACCACAAACCAAATCATTGAACTAACACTTAGCACTGGTATTCCTCTAGAAAGATCCTTCCAGACAAGATCTCAGGAACCATATAACGGACATAGAACTCCTCCAGCTTTTCTTCTAGTGTACCCCAGTACTCCAGGTCTGCCAATATACGGTCAACAACCACTTCTCCATTGCTATACACAACAAAATCACACCATTCTCTGTTCATTACAGCCAGCTCTCCCTGCACTTGTGCAAAATAACGATGCTGCCGAGAAAGGTGCAACTCTCCATCTTCTCCTCTTTTCAGAAAAAACTTCTCTCCAAATTTGTCAGCAATTTCACCTGGTGTCATCTCCACAGTGATGCATTTGTCAATGCTGTATGGACACTTGATTTCCAAACAACCACTACAGCATGTGTCCACACTTGTGCAAGTAACTTTGCCATCAGATGATGCACCAAGATAAGCTTTTTCTGGCATAAGATGTAACCCACTGTCCTCTACTATCATTGTCTCACCAGCATGATGTCGATTATCTATGTAGCATTTCCGTGCCTTGTCTTCATTCTCCTTCCCCCATCTAATCTGTGGTGGTAGTATAGTCATTGGCCCACCATATCCCATAAAATCTCGAACTAGCCTTCTTGGATTGGTAGACTCTCTTCGATGGAGTATCTCTCCAAATCTTGAACTAGTTATCCTGCCATTCCTCAGTACTATCCAAAGGTCATTCTCTCCTTGCCCTCTTGTTGCTTCTTCAATCTTTGCAGCTTCATCACTTGATATGGTCATATCACGAAGGTAGTCGTAACACTGTGCAACCTCTGGAACAAAAAATTTTTCTTGCACTACTGTAGATGCATGCTGATGTGAAAAAATAACATGCTGCCACAAAGTTTCTATATGGACCTGGCTTCCTGAGTGACCAGGCTGCCAAAATTGCATCAGTCCAGTGTTTGGTACAGTTTTCTCCAGGTGGACCACGAGCTGTTGCAGTCTTTCTTTGTGTAATACACGATCTTCAGTGCGACGTGGATCAAATGCACTGCGACCTGTAGACTTGCTCACTTCTGGGACATCACCGTGACTTGGTTTAACAAAAGTCATATCACTTGCACAAGCCGGATTCACTGCTTTCTTGGGGGGTTGGTTCCATTTCATAGGGACAGAAGTTTTAGAAAGCTCCACTGGTAATTCAACATCTTTGGCATGGTAGTCAATGAAAAACAATAGTGCTGCAATATGGTTACAAGCTTGTCCCAGTCTGTATAATAAAATATAATTAATATAATTACAATCATAATGAATATAGATAATTAATACTGATTGATAATTTTAACAAATCACATAATGGAATCAATTATGTTGATACAATTAATGATTGTTGTTATCTCACAATGTTAGCTAATGACTTACCCAGAAACACAAGCACATTGTCCAGCATAAACATCTCCATTATCTCCATTGAGTGACACAAACACTTCATAAGGTGTATCAGTGGTGAAAGAGTGATAAACAAAGGCACGGAAATACAACACTCTCAGGTTTTCACTTGAACACTGGTACACCCAGACGTTCTTGACTTAGCCATCAAAGAAGTACTTGTATGCTTTCAGAGACTTGTGAGCTCTCAATGCTTGCATGTCAAAAGTCATATCAGGAAGTTCAGCTCAAAAACGGAAGTTTGAGGCCAGCTGCAGGTGATAAGTCTAATTATAATCAAAGCAATTTAGCAGCTGCAATTATTTTTACTTGTTATACTTCATTGATTAAAGACTTTACTGTGCTATTTTTCCACTTTTGTAGGTTTTGAGAGATTTCTACTTAAAGGAGTCATCACAGACTGTCTATGTTGCGTATAGTGTATTCATGACAGGTGTACTGGAACATTAGAACTTTAGTACGCATACAGAACTTCTTTAATAAAATCGTTTTAAAGCTCTGTATTAATTTTAAGGAGTTATTTATAGTTAAAGACTTGCTGTGCGTTACTACTCAGACCTAGCCAGATGGAGTCCATGCCAAATCGAAGCAATAATCTCGCTCAGAATCACGCACATATTTAACCTCCACCTTTGCCATTGTTTTGACGAGTGATAGTTTACGCTATATGTGCTCACTATGGCTTGTTGGAATCGCTCAAGAATAAGCTAAAAGAATCTAGCAGCGAATCCGGGATAATCCAAGCATTTCACGAAATATGAATGAATTTATTAGAATAATCAAAATGCCCATTGGAAATGTATAGCAGATGATTGTGTTCTTTTATTGTGAAAATGACGAGCGGAGTTTTCGTGTACTGAGCTTCACTTGGTACCATCCTGTTCGTCAAGAGTTGCTCTTCCTCATTGTACTCGCGAATCTGAAATTCGTCTTTTGAGTGAAAAGATATGTGAGTACAAAGTGTTAGTACAATAGAAACTGTGCAACTTATAGTGAACAAATCGGTGCAGCTGGACCAAATCTCCGCAAACTTCTTGATATGTTTATCCCGTCCATACACGAGATAAATTACTATATTGATCAATGTGAACTCAGCAAGGACGCCACTCAACTTCTTGCTCCACTGCGTAACGTTTGAAAACGACGGCAAACTCTTGAGAAAAGATTTTACTTCTTCGGTCAAGTACGAAATAGCTATCACATCTTCACCATTCTCTTCGCCGGATGAATCACGAACCGCCCCTATCTGTGCCATTCCAACTATCCTGTCTACGATGTCCTTCTTACGGGTGGAGCCGGTAAGGCGAACGGACAAGCTACTCGCAATCTTCCGCAGCTCATCGCTCTTCTTCACAACTAAATCGTCCCTTAGTACAGCTATATCGCTGTCTAATAGTTCATTTCCTTTCAGTAAACGAGAGTGAATAGATTGATCCAGTTGATCTGCCATGCATCGGTTAGTTTACTTCAAATTGTCATTAAAGTATAAACATACAGCTACAGCTTTGTTACAACGGAAGTTATCTATTACCTACCACGAAACGGAAAATTGCACTTGAGCGGCTTCTCCGTGTTACGTGAAAATGGTCTATACAGAGTTAATACAGTTATAAGCAAGTTGCCATGAAGAGAGGTCAGCTAGAAACAAATCGCCCTGTAGAGAGATCAGCTTGATCAAGTCACCCAGTAGAGAGTTCAGCTAGAAACAGGTCACTCAGTAGAAAGATCAGCTACATAATAATCCTTTAGAGAGATCAGCTGGACACAAACCACCTTGTAGAGAGATCAGCTAGAAGCAAGTCATCCTATAGAAAGATCAGCTGGAAACAAATCACCATGTAGATCTAGAAACAAGTCACCTTGTGGAAAGATCAGCTGGAAAAAAGATTAGCTAAATCACTATGTAGAAAGATCAGCTAGAAACAAGTCACTCTGCAGAGAGTTCAGTAGAAACAAGTTGCCCTGTAGAGAGATAAGCTATAAACAAGTCACACAGTAGAGATACCAAATCTCCTAGTAGAGAGATCAGCTAGAAACAAATTTCCCTGTAGAGAGATCAGGTCATCCTGTAGAGAGTTCAATAGAAACAAGTTACCCTGTAGAGAGATCAGCTATAAGCAAGTCACACAGTAGAGATATCAGCTAGAAACAAATCTATTAGAAGAGAGATCAGCTAGAAATCATTATCCTGTAGAGAGATCAGCCAGAAACAAATCAAGATCAACTAGAAACAAACTGCCCTGTAGAGAGATCGGCTATAGAAACCAATCACCCTATAGAGAGATCAGCTAGAAACAAGTCACCCTGTAAGGATTTCAGCTACGTTTCAAGTCACCCTGTAGAGAGCTAAGTAGAAACAAGCTACCCTGTAAAGAGATCAGCTAGAAACGAGTCACTGTGTATAAAGAGTTCATGCAGCTATGTATAAGCAAGTCACTATGAAGAGAGATCAGTAGAAACAAATCGCCTTGTGGAGAGATCAGCCAGAAATAAATTATCTTGTAGAGAGATCGGCTTGGTCAAGTCACCAAGTAGAGAGTTCAACTGCATTTCAAGTCACCCTGTAGAGAGTTCAACTAGAAACAAATAACCCTGTAGAGAAATCAGGTTACATTGTAGGGAGTTCAGCTAGATACAAGTCACCCTGTAGAGAGATCAGCTAGAAATATGTCACCCTATAAAAAGTTCAGCTACTTTTTGTAGAGTGTTTCGACTACCACCCTGTGGAGAGTTAAACTACAAACAATTCTCTCAGTAGAGAGATCAGCTACTGTAGAAGCAAGTTATCCTGCAAAGAATTCAACTACATTTCTATAGAGAGCTTGAGGTCAGCCAGAAACAAATAACCTCGTAAAGGTATCAGTTACATTTCAAATCACTTTGTCTTGAAACAGATCACTCTGTGGAGAGATCTGGTAAGAACAATTCACCCTGTACTGAGAGTACAGCCAGAAAGAAGTCACCCTGTAGAAATATCACTAGAAACAAGTCACCCTGTAGAGAGATTAGCCAGCTAGAAAAAGTCACCCTGTAGCGAGATCAGCTATATTTCAAATCACCCTGTAGAAACGTTAGCTTAGAACAAATCACCCCAAAGAAGAAACAAGTCACCCTGTAGAAAGATCAGCTAGATACAAATTACAGTGTAGAGAAATCAGATGGAAAAATCACTCTGTAGAGAGATCTGAGAGATCAGCTTGATCACTCTGTAGAGAGTCCAACCTCATTTCGAATCACACTGTGGAGAGTTCAGCTAGAAACAAATCTCTCAGCAGCTAGAAACAAATCACCCTGTACAGTATTTAGTTAGAAACAAATCACCCTGTACAGAGATCAGCTAGAAATAAATTCCCTACAAAGAGTTTAAAAATTTTCAAGTCACCCTGTATAAAGATTAGCTTGAAACAAATACCCCGTAGAGAGAACAGTTAGATACAAGTCACTCTGTGGAGAGATCAGCTTGAAACAAGTCATTGTATAGAGAGATTAGCTACATTTAAAATCATCCTGTAGAAAGATCAGCTTGAAACAAATCACCCCATAGAAGGATCAGTCAGAAATAAATCACCCTGTACAGAGATCAGATAGAATCAAGTCACTCTGTAGAGAGTTCAGCTAGAAACATGTCACCTTGTAGAGAGTTCAGCTAGAAAAAAAGTCACTCTGAAGAGATATCATCTAGACCCTGTCGAGAGGTCAGTTAGAAACAAGTCACCTTGTGGAGAGGTCAGCTAGAAACATTTCATCCTGTAGAGAGATCAGCTGCATTTCAAATCACCCAGTAGAAAAATCAGCTTGAAACAAATCACCCTGTACAGTGATCAGTCAGAAACAAGTCACCCAGTAGAGTGATCAGTTACCCTGTAGAGAGGTCAGGTCACCCTGCAGAGAATCCAGCTAGAAACATGTCACCCTGTGGAAAGATCAGCTACATTTCAAATCACCCTGTAGAAAGATCAGCCTGAAACAAACCACCCCACGCCATAGAGAGATCAGTTAGAAACAAGTCACCCTGTAGAGATATCAGCTTGAAACAGTTACCTTGTAGAAAGAGCTAGAAATACAATGTAATTCACCCTGTAGAGAGATCAGCTAGAAACATGTCACCCTGTGGAAAGATCAACTACATTTCAAATCACCCTGTAGAAAGGTCAGCTTGAAATATATCACCCTGTAGAAGGATCAGTTAAAATCAATTCACCCTGTAGAGAGATCAGATAAATCAAGATACTCC
The DNA here is from genome assembly GCF_963678975.1 of Dysidea avara. Lineage (NCBI taxonomy): Eukaryota > Metazoa > Porifera > Demospongiae > Dictyoceratida > Dysideidae > Dysidea > Dysidea avara. Next base: position 27,932,387 of record NC_089275.1, read on the forward strand.
GTGGAGAGTTCAGCTAGAAACATGTCACCCTGTAGAGGGTTCACCTACAATAAAACTACCCTGTATAAAGTTCAGTTATCTTGCAATTCTTTCTGTAGAGTTTAGTTATGTTACAAGTCACTCTGAGGCAAGTTTACGTATAAATTGTTCACCATGTAGTCTAAGAGTACAGTTACATTATGATTTTCCCTGTAAAACTTTCAGCTACATATACACATTTCCCTGTAGAGTATTCACATTGCGTTAATAATCAACACAAATATTGTTAAATGTGCATGTATAGCTAAACTATATAGTTTTCTCCTTGATAGTCATCATTCCTATAGAAAAGAAAAAGACAAGTTAAAAGAATACCCAAAGCTAGCCATAGGCTGGCTTTAGGTATGAAATTACATAAAGAGGTGATATCTAATCAAAAACAGCCAAGCTGTACAAAAAGAGTGCAGCCTGCAAGAAATCCAGGGTGAAAAAAGATGTGAAATCCAAGGTGGCAGCCAAGAAATGGCTGTGATGGTAGGTTAATGGCTGACCAGGATGTCATGAGATGTTACATCACTCACATGTGTCGGATCACTGCTGGAATGGAGCGGTTTCTTGTTCACCTCGGTTTCTGGCAAGGAGTCTCCTGCTGCCTCAGTTGATAAAGGGAGAGTAGTGGTTTGTGCTGAAACTAATGTTGGTGGGCTGTCATCAGGTTTGGGAGGGTGGGTGGGACGTGACACAGTTGGTGGTTGATCGGCTTTCTTCGTGAATTCAGTCAGGACAGCTATTTGTTGCTCTAGATTGGTCTGGTAGGTATCTGCATCACATATCTCTGATTCAAGCTCATCTTCCTTCTGAATCATCTCTGCAATAGTGCTGTCAAGTTTGATTATCTGTTCATGTTTCACTCTGAGCTGTTCGACTGTAGTAGCTACTAATATTCTCCGCAATTCTGGCGTGGATTCAACGCTCGCTCTCTCCAATTCGGCGGTAAGTGCTTCGTCAACTTTAGCCAATAATTTCATTATGCTGCCCTTGAGGCCACGTTGTTTAACACGAAGTCGCTGAATCTCTTCCATTTGATTTAGTGTCAATAAACTGCTTAGTCCAGTCGGTTTCGGTCACAGCACCAATGACTGGGATAGCGGGTTTACCATAGAGCAATACAACGACAACGTGTTCACACTATTCTTAATGACGCACTACATACACGTGAGCAATATTAGATTACAAACCCACAATACAATGTTACATACATACTAAGTAAGTCAAGTCTTCAGGACAATGGCAAACATTTTAATAATGACAATTTAGGTGCCAAATCCGAGTGAATCTTGGAGGAGGCAACACAAATCCACCTGAATTGTCATTATTAAAAATTTTGCCATTAATCTACCATAACAGCCATTTCTTGGCTGCCACCTTGGATTTCACATCTTTTTTCACCCTGACTTTTTGAATGTCACACCCTTTTTTACAGCTTGACTGTTTTTGATTAGATATATATGTAAAGATATCTAACAACCAATCTGCTTCTTTAGACTGTTTAGGTTGAGGTACAAAACTCATGAGGAAAATCACAGATTGTTTCTTACCTGAAGCCATGGTGTGCTACTGAAATCAACACCTACACTGCCAACAAAAATGTGACCAGATCTGCGAAAACCCGACATAATGGTGGATTTTTCAAATTCTTTATTATTGAATATTTATAATTTACTTAGCCAAGTGTATGCTCTGGCCACGTTTCAGCCTCATATGGCAAAAACTTTTGGAGTTACAATCCTACAAAGCAGCAACAACAGAAAGATCAATTTGTACAGCAAGTATTAGGAAAATAAATTACATGCGCTTACAAAAACAGCTGTAACTTACAAATACAATGCAGTACAGAGTTGCAACTTGTACCATTGTGTTTGCCATGCATAGGGGAATCCATTACTAGGTAAGTTTTTTCTTCTGTTACCATTCTTCACTGCATACAGAGACGAAATCAGTGAAGAAAAATCGATCACTTACGATCATTTCGACGTGACGTAAACAAATGCCCATAACGTACGTATCATTTAGTCTACTGCAACGAAACAAAGATTTTTGAACTCCTCTTGAGTAGGCAAATAAGATGATATCTAGGTTTACATCATATGACCCTTTCTTCACTAAGAACAAAGCGTTTAAAAATGTTTCGATTACGCAAATATTTTAACCATTGGCTTATACTGAAAATTTAGGCTTGTGCCATTATGTCGGGTTTTCGCAGATCCAGTCACAAATAAATGGAATGCAAAGAAGGATAATGTTAAACCCGTGATGTGCTCAATGCACACAGTGTGGCATGCCAAAAGGCACCTGTCATGCTGTGTAATGTCTAATGCTGAGAAATCAAGCCCATAACCTTAGCCATTGTTCAGTTTCTTAATTATTTTATTGAAGGCATTAGTGAGTTAGTCATTATTCAAGTCCATAAAAATTTAAAAAAAAATTATTTTGGAGCAATTTATTGGAAGTGTTTTGGCTCTCGCTAATGGCATTTGTGAGTTTAACTTACCAAGCCAATGCTATGAAGGTGTCATGAAGGTTGCTTTCTGGTCAACATTTTTTCAGTGGGATACTCTTTTTGATCCTGTATTGTACTGTACAATAAACAATACTTCTGCAAGGGATAATGATGTGAGTTTAAAAACTGCCATGCATCATTTATGTACATGTCACTAAAGTCTATCATTAATTCATTCAAAGAACTAATCAAGACTCATGGTAGTGAGTCGCGTGGCCAAGGAAAGTAGGGCGCACGACTACCGTGAGTTATTTACACGAATGACTAACTCTAATAGAAGGCACACCTAAAACCTACCTTTAAAACTATTCTTTTGTAAAAAAAAATCGTGATACAACAAAACCTTTGGTATATTGTTATATAAGCGTATTACTAAGTAAGTAATCCCTGTTATATTGTGGTAACATCGCATGAAATTTTGCTGAAAATGTCGTATTCTTCTCCTCCTTCTTCTTCACATACTTGTTAGCGTGAGCCGCTCATTTTTTTAACTTTTATATCTTAGATTGTGATAGATCTACAGCCTTGGATTTGCTATCACAAGTTCTTTGGTTATTTAAGTTTCTTCAGTACAAATCTTGGAACTCCACCTCTCTTGCAAGAGCCACCATAAGCGATTTTCTCAAAGTTTGATTCATTCACTCTTGCGCTTCATGGGACAATCTTTGATATGTAATTAAACATATGGAGTAGTTTCGCTCGATTATGATCTGCTGTTTTTCTGGGAAATAGTGAGTTAATTTCCATACATGCGCTCATAGGATAACAACGTCACCTATGCTAATTGCTGATTTAGTTTGCAGTCTTTTAGAACCCTATCTTAAATTTACGATTTAAGATACCTCTAACTACAGTAGCATTTATGTACAGTCGGTGAACTCGGTGCAAATTCGGCCGTAAGCATCAACGTAGGTGAACATGATCACTGTAGTAAACTCAATGAACTTGCTATCGTTCATGCTGTTCTCGTAAGTGTTTGTTATTCAGTTGTTATTTAATAATGGGTCTGAAGTAGCTAATGCAGCCCACAATACAGCTTTGTTTGTGCATTTCAAGGGACAAACCAGTATAATAAGAAGTTTGGGGAATATTCTCACCTGCAGGGAAATGGCCTTTACTCAATCTGTTCACTGATGGTTTTAATGGTGCCTAGAAGCCATACCCTACCGAGGTTGCGACACAGACAAGTACCTGCCTACTTGTACCAAATTACATTCTTTGGTATTGCCACTTCATCTCCCAAGCTATTATGTAGTACACACAATAACTGTTGAAGCTGTTGTGGTTTGTATGAAACTAGCTATTAGCTTTATGCAATCATTTTTTTGGTCTTGCTCAGTGACAAAAATGTGTGATGTCCTAAAACAAAAACAGCCTTGCAGCTGTAAAAAATGGGTGCTGCCAAGCAATGTAGGATCAATCAAACAAGTTTATTCAACATGACTGGTAAGAACAAGGACTGATATCAAGTTGTGGCCAAGTAGATTGGAACATTACCATGATCAATCTGTTAAACAACTGGTAAGAACAAGGACTGATATCAAGCTGTGGCCAAGTGAATGCAGCATTACCCATTCTCTTTGTATCTAGCTATAGCTATATAATAAAACTAGAGCAAATACACATGCAACTGTTATTAAATTGTCATTTGGCCGCTTTTTTTTGTAGTGTGAAAAAGCGGCCAAATGACAATTTAATAACAGTTGCATGTGTATTTACTCTAGTTTTATTATATAGCTATAGCTAGATACAAAGAGAATGGGTAATGCTGCATTCACTTGGCCGCAACTTGATATCAATCCTTGTTCTTACCAGTCATGTTGAATAAGCTTGTTTGACTGATCCTACTTTGCTTGGCAGCATCCTTTTTTTACAGCCGCAAGGCTGTTTTTGTTTTAGGATATAAGTATTATTACTAATATTATATTATTAAAGCACTAATATAACATGCATTATATACTTGTCAGGGTGTAAAGTTTGCATTTTGTTTACCAGTGCTTTTGCTTTTCTTTTAAATTTATTGATGGTACATGTATCTAATCCAAAACAGCCAAGCTGTAAAAAAAGAGTGCGGCTCTCAAAAAGGCTATGGTGAAAAAAGATGTGAAATCCAAGGTGGTGGCCAAGAAATGGCTGTGATGGTAGATTAATGGTAAAAATTTTAATAACGACAATTCAGGTGAATTATTGTGCAGCTTGGTCTTGGCACAAAATTCACCTGGATTGTCGTTATCAAAATTTTTACCATTAACCTAACATCACAGCCATTTCTTGGCCGCCACCTTGGATTTCACCTTTTTTCACCATAGCCTTTTTGAGGGCCGCACACTTATTTTACAGCTTGGCTGTTTTGGATTAGATTTCACTTCTTTTTGTATTTGTATACCCCAAAGCTGGCCTATGGCCGGCTTTGGGACTTTTTTAACCTATCTTTTTTTCTTTACCACAGGAAGAAGAAAAAATGAAGCAGATTTTAAATACTTTAAATATTTCTGATTTTATCAGTAAATGTACAAATCAAGACACACGGTAGTGTGTCGTGCGGCCCAAGAAGCCGGCGCGCCACACCGTGAGTATATTGACAGGAAGAACGAAAACGTCATTTTCACACCTTTGTATCTCGGTGATCACTTATCTGATTGGAACCAAATTTGCTACACAGTTGCCCGCCAGCCAAGGGAGTCTACATTCCAAATTTGAAGGACATCGCTCCAGCCATTTCCGAGATACGAGCTACAAAAGTTTCGTTTTTTTTTCTTCGTTTTTTTCTTCTTCGTCTTTTCGCACACTTGCAAAAATTGCTGTAACAAGCAAACGCGTACTCCGATCGCCTTAAAATGTGGCACACAGAAAGGGAGTCCAAAGGCGAATCCTAGCATCAAATTTGGTACAAATCCGATGAATGGTTCAGGAGTTATGACCGATTATTCGCGTAAAACAAGATCGATTTGTTGTCACGCCTACAGGGTAAACCGCTTCATGGAATGAGTTGAAAATTGCTATGTAGATGGAGTAACCATCGTAGGAGTGCCTTTTGGTGGTTTGAAAGCAATCGAGATAAAGACCATGGAGATATGACACAAAACCCAATCTGTGTCACAATTACGCGATCGATTTTTATGAATAAAAAAGTATTAGTTTTCACGCCTACTAGGCAAACCGCTTAGAGCAATGAGCTGAAAATCGGTGTATAGCTGGAATAATCTTCATTGAAAGTCCTTGCAGTAGTACAGAAGAATCGGATTACAAACCACTGAGTTATGATTCGAAAGCCAACTCCGTGTAGCAAATGCGAGATCGAGATACTCTAGTCACCCTAATAGAGCATTCGGCTAATTTATTTATTCCATTATAGAATTTTATTACATCACAAGTTATTTTGTAGGGAGTTCAGCTGCAAACAGTTAATCTTATAGACAGTTCAGCAAGAAGACAGTCACCATGTGGAGAGTTAAGCAAATATATCACTATAGAAATTCAGAACATTACAAGTCACACTGAAGAAAGTTCAGCTATAAACAAGTCATGCACTGTGTAGAGAATTCAGCTACAATTAAGTCACTCTCTAGAGAATTCAGTTACACAGAATTCAGCTACACACAAGTCACTGTGGAGAGAGTTCAGCTACAAACAAATTACCCTTTAGAGTGATCAGCTACAAACAAAACACTTTGCAGGGTGTTCAGCTGCAACAAATCAACCTTTAGAGCGATCAACAATGAACAAATCAACACAAATCTACCTGTAGAGAGATAAGCTAGAAACAAATCACCCTGTAGAGAGTTCAGCTACAAAAATCACCCTGTAGAGACTTCAGCTAGAAACTAGACACAATGTAAGGAGTTCAGCTACAAGCAATCACCCTGTAGAGAGTTCAGCTAAAACAAATCAACCTGCAGAGAGATCAGCTACAGACAAATCACCTTATAGAGAGTTCAGCTACAAACAGATTACATGTAGAGAGATCGGCTACAAACAAATCAACCTGCAGAGAGATCAGCTACACACAAATCAACTTGTAGAGAGATCAGCTACAAACAAATCACCCTGTAGGGAGATCAGCTACAAAAAATCACCCTGTAGAGATATCAGCTAGAAACAAATCACCCTGAAGAGAGGTCAGCTACAAAAAATCACCTTGTAGAGAAATCAACTACAAACAAAACACTTTGCAGAGAATTCAGCTACAAACAAATCAACCTTTAGAGCGATCAGCAACAAACAAATCAACCTGTAGAGAGATAAGCTAGAAACAAATCACCCTGTAGAGAGTTCAGCTAAAACAAATCAATCTACAGAGAGATCAGCTACGTACAAATCACCTTATAGATAGTTCAGCTACAAACAAATTACCTTGTAGAGAGATCGGCTACAAACAAATCACCCTGCAGAGAGAACAGCTACAAACTAGACACAAAGTAAGGAGTTCAGCTACAGTACAAACAAATCACCCTGCAGAGAGTTCAGCTACAAAAAAATCACCCTGTAGAGAGTTCAGCTAGACGAAGTCACCTTATAGAGAGTTCAGCTACAAAGAAACCGTCATGTAGAGAGTTCAGCTACAAAGACACCACCATGTAGAGAGTTTAGCTGCAAACAAATCAACTGTAAAGAGTTCAGCTAGAAACAAAATACCCTGTAGAGAGACCAGCTAGAAGAGGTTACCTTGTAGAGAGTTCAGTTACAAAGAAACCATCCTGTATATAGTTGAGCTACATTTCAAGTCACCCAGTAGAGAGATCAGCTGCAAAAAAATATCCTGTGGGGCATTGTGGGCATGTAATAAATATCTAATCCAAAACAGCCAAGCTGTAAAAAAAGTGTGCGGCCCTCAGAAAGGTTATGGTGAAAAAAGATGTGAAATCCAAGGTGGCGGCCAAGAAATGGCTGTGATGGTAGGTTAATGGTAAAAATTTTAATAAAGACAATTCAGGTGAATTTTTGTGCCGCTTCACAAAATTTACCTAAATTGTCATTATTAAAATTTTTACCATTAACCTACCATCACAACCATTTCTTGGCCGCCACCTTGGATTTCACATCTTTTTTCACCATAGCCTTTCTGAGGGCCGCACACTTTTTTTACAGCTTGGCTGTTTTGGATTAGATTTCATTTCTTTTTGTATTTGTATACCAGCTTTGGGACTTTTTTAACCTACGTTTTTTTCTTTACTACAGGAAGAAGAAAAGATGAAGTAGATGTACTTTAAATATTTTATCAGTAAATGTACAAATTATATATACTGTATAATACATATTTGACCGCATTTGCGAAAAGGGGGTCTTCCACACACATCTGATTTGCCAATTGTGACAATTGATAACTTCAGATTGGAAAGAGCTATTGCCTTGATATTTGGACAGTGGTGAGCACCACCATAGCTGAATACATGGTGAAATTTTCAGGTTAATATGTTACTTGAACACTGAGTTATGGTCTCCAACGTTTACGGAATTGGATGTGTGTGGAAGACCCCTTTTCGCAAATTCGGTTACATATATTGATTACAGAAATCTCCATGGTGTTTTCTTTGTAACTGAACACTCTACAAGGTAACTTCTTCTAATTGCTCTCTCTACAGGGTGAATTGTTTGTAGCTGAACGATCTACAAGGTAACTTCTTCTAGCTGATCTCTCTACAGGGTGATGTGTTTGTAGCTGAAATTTGTATAGGTGATTTGTTTGCAGCTGAGCTCTTTACAGAATGGTTTCTTTGTAGCTGAACTCTCTAAAAGGTAACTTCTTCTAACTGATCTTTCTACAGGGCAATTTGTTTCTGGCAGAATTTTCTACAGGGTGATTTCTTTGCAGCTGAACTCTCTACATGGTGGTTTCTTTGTAGCTGAACTCTCTACAAGGTAATTTCTTCTAGCTGATCTCTCTACAGGGAGATTTGTTCGTAGTTGAATTCTGTACAGGTGATTTGTTTGCAGCTGAGCTCTTTACAAAATGGTTTCTTTGTAGCTGAACTTTCTCCAAGGTAACTCCTTCTAACTGATCTTTCTACAGGGTGATTTGTTGTAACTGAACTATCTACAAGGTAATTTCTTCTTGCTGATCTCTCTACAGGGTGATTTGTTTGTAGCTGAATTCTGTACAAGTGATTTGTTTGCAGCTGAGCTCTTTACAGAATGGTTTCTTTGTAGCTGAACTCTCTACAGGGTGATTTGTTTGTAGCTGAAATCCCTACAAGGTAACTTCTTCTAGCTGATCTCTCTACAGGGTGATTTGTTTGTAGCTGAACTCTCTAAAGGTGATTTGTTTGTAGCTGAACTCTCTACAAGGCGATACTACTATGTGATCTCTATACAGGATTCCTTGTTTCTAACTGAACTCTCAACAGGGTGATCTGTTCATAGCTGAACTTTCTACTGGGTGATTTGTTTGCAGCTGAACTCTCTAAATGGTGGTTTCTTTGTAGCTGAACTCTCTACAATGTGACTTCTTCTAGCTGATCTCTCTACAAGGTGACTTGTTTCTAGCTGATCTCTCTACAGGGTGACTTGTTTCTAGCTGAACTCTCTACTGGTGATTTGTTTGTAGCTGAACTCTCTACATGGTGGTTTCGTTGTAGCTGAACTCTCTACAAGGTAACTTCTTCTAGCTGATCTTTTTACACTGCATATTTGTTTGTAGCTGAGTTCTCTACAGGGTGATTTGTTTGCAGCTGAACTCTCTACATGGGAATTTCATTGTAGCTGAACTCTCTACAATGTGACTTCTTCTAGCTGAACTCTCTACAGGGTGACTTGTTTCTAACTGAACTCTCTACAGGTGATTTGTTTGCAGCTGAACTCTCTACGTGGTGGTTTCTTTGTAGCTGAACTCTATACAAGGTAACTTCTTCTAGCCGATCTTTCTACAAGGTGATTGAGTTTTTTTGCAGCTGAAATCTTTACATGGTGGTTGCTTTGTAGCTGAACTCTCTAAAAGGTGACTTCTTCTAGCTGAACTCTCTACAGGATGATTTGTTTGCAGCTGAACTCTCTACGTGGTAGTTTCTTTGTAGCTGAACTCTCTACAATGTGACTTCTTCTAGCTGAACTCTCTACAGGGTGACTTGTTTTTAGCTGATCTCTCTACAGGGTGACTTGTTTCTAGCTGAACTCTCTACAGGTGATTTGATTGCAGCTGAACTCTCTACATGGTGGTTTCTTTGTAGCTGAACTCTCTACAAGGTAACTTCTTCTAGCTGATCTTTCTACAGGGTGATTTGTTTGTAGCTGAATTCTCTACAGGGTGATTTATTTGCAGCTTAACTCTCTACAAGGTGACTTCTTCTAGCTGAACTCTCTACAAAGTGATTGATTTTTTTTGCAGCTGAACTCTCTACATGGTGGTTTCTTTGTAATTTAACTCTCTACAGGGTGATTTGTTTGTAGCTGAACTCTCTACAGGGTGATCTGTTCATAGCTGAACTCCCTATAAGGTAACTTCTTCTAGCTAATCTTTCTACAGGGCGATTTGTTTGTAGCTGAGTTCTCTACAGGGTGATTTGTTTGCAGCTGAACTCTACATGGTAGTTTCTTTGTAGCTCTACAATGTGACTTCTTCTAGCTGAACTCTCTACAAGGTGACTTGTTTCTAGCTGATCTCTCTACAGGGTGACTTGTTTCTAGCTGAACTCTCTACAGGTGATTTGTTTGCAGCTGAACTCTCTACATGGTTTATTTCTTTGTAACTGAACTCCCTGCAAGGTGACTTCTTCTAGCTGATTTCTCTACAGGGAGATTTGTTTGTAGCTTAACTCTCTACAGGTGATTTGTTTGCAGCTGAACTCTCTACATGATGGTTTCTTTGTAGCTGAACTCTCTACAAGATAATTTCTTCTAGCTGATCTCTCTACAGGCCGATTTGTTTGTAGCTGAACTCTCTACATGATGGTTTCTTTGTAGCTGAACTCTCTACAAGGTGATTTCTTCTATAGCTGATCTTTCTACAGGGTGATTTGTTTGTAGTTGAACTCTCTACATGATAGATTCTTTGTAGCTGAACTCTCTACAAGGTGATTTCTTCTATAGCTGATCTTTCTACAGGGTGATTTGTTTGTACCTGAACTATCTACATGATGGTTTCTTTGTAGCTGAACTCTCTACAAGGTAACTTCTTCTAGCTGATCTCTCTACAGGACAATTTGTTTGTACCTGAACTCTCACATGATTGTTTCTTTGAAGCTGAACTCTCTACAAGGTGATTTCTTCTAGCTGATCTTTCTACAGGGTGATTTGTTTGTAGCAGAACTCTCTACAAGGAAACTTCTTCTAGCTGATCTCTCTACAGGGAGATTTGTTTGTAGCTGAACTCTATATACATGATTTGTTTGCAGCTGAATTCTCTACATGATGGTTTCTTTGTAGCTGAACTCTCTACAAGGTAACTTCTTCTAGCTGATCTCTTTACAGGGTGAATTGTTTGTAGCTGAACGATCTACAAGGTAACTTCTTCTTACTTATCTCTCTACAGGGTGATTTTTTTGTAGCTGAACTTTCTACAAGGAAACCTCTTTTAACTGAGCTCTGTACAGGGTGAATTGTTTGTAGCTGAACTATCTACAAGGTAACTTCTTCTAGCTGATCTCCTACAGGATGATTTGTTTGTAGCTGAACTATCTACAAGGTAACTTCTTCTAGCTGATATCTCTACAGGGTGATTTGTTTGTAGCTGAATTCTGTATAGGTGATTTGTTTGCAGCTGAGCTCTTTACAGAATGGTTTCTTTGTAGCTGAACTCTCTACAAGGTAACTTCTTCTAGCTGATGTATCTACAGGGTCACTAGTTTGTAGCTGAATTCTCTACATGGTGGTTTCTTTGTAACTGAACTATCTACAAGGTGACATCTTCTAACTGATCTTTCAACAGGGTGATTTGTTTGTAACTGAACTCTCTACAAGAAAACTTCTTCTAACTGATGTCTGAACAGGGTGAATTGTTTGTAGCTGAACTCTCTACAGGGTGATTTGTTTGTAGCTGATCTCTATACAGGTTACTTATTTCTAACTGATCTCTTGAATTCTGTTCAGGGTGACTGCTCTATTAGGATGACTGCTCTATTAGAGTATCTCGATCTCGCACTTGCTACACCAAGTTGGATTTCGTGTTATAACTCCGTGGCTTTAAGTCTGATTCTTCTACACCATTGATGAGCCTTTCTAAGATGATTACTCCATCTGTACTGCGATTTTCAAAGCATTACCCCAAGTGGTTTATCTGGTAGGCGTGGCAAGCATAATAATAATAATAATAATAATAAAATAAAAGAATTAAAAATTAGCTAATCTCGATTTCGTAATTGTTACACACTGTTGATTTTTTCGCTGTATCTTCCTGGTTTTTAGCTCGATTTCTTTCAAACCACAAACGGTTTGAGGTTCAATAGTTAACCTATTCACCCACCGATTTTCAGCTTCTTCCCATACGCGGTTTACCCTGTAGGCGTGACAACATATTGGTGTTATTTTTCGTGCATAATCGCTCATAACTCTTTCCCTGTTTATGGTATTTGAGCCAAAGTTGGTACCGAGATGCGCCTTTATACCCCCCTTCTGTGTGCCAAATTTCAAGGCAATCGGATAACGCGTTCGCGTTTTATAGCAGTTTTTGTAAGTGTGCGAAAAGAGGAAGAAAAATAAGAAGAAAAAAAAAACGAAGAAACTAAGCCAATTTTTGAAGTCGCATATCTCAGGAATGCCTGAAGCGATTTCGCTCAAATTTGGAATGTGGAGTGCTGAAGGTGGAGGGAATCTACACAGCAAAATTTGTCTTGTTTCATTAAGGAAGCACAGAGCTACGGAGGTGCGAAAATTGCGTTTTCTTTCTTCCTGTCAATATACTCACGGGGTTGCGCGCCGGCTTCTTGGGCCGCACGACACACTACCGTGTGTCTTGATATGTATATAATTTGTATAATTACTAATAAAATCAAAAATAATTAAAGTACTAAAATTCTTCTTTAAGTTCTTTTATTCTTCCTGTAGTAAAGAAAAAAACACATGGGTTAAAAAAGCCCCAAAGCCAGCCATAGGCCGGCTTTGCAGTATACAAATATAAAAAGAAGTGATATCTAATCAAAAACAGCCAAGCTGTAAAAAAAGGTGCGACCCCCAAAAAGGCTATGGTGAAAAAAGATGTGAAATCCAAGGTGGCGGCCAAGAAATGGCTGTGATGGTAGGTTAATGGTTACATTTTAATAATGACAATTCAGGTGAATTTTGTGCCGCTTGGTCTTGGCACCAAATTCACCTGAATTGTTGTTATTAAAATGTAACCATTAACCTACCATCACAGCCATTTCTTGGCCGCCACCTTGGATTTCACATCTTTTTTCACCATGACCTTTTTGGGGGCTGCACCTTTTTTTACAGTTTGGCTGTTTTTGATTAGATATTAATATAATACATGTATGTATTACAGAACTCTTCATGGTGGTTTCTTTGTAACTGAACACTCTACAAAGTGACTTCTTCTAACTGCTCTTTCTACAGGGTGAATTGTTTGTAGCTAGGGACCCGTTGATTATGCTGGCATAATAATGAGCATAATAAGTGCCTGAAAGCATTGAGCATAATGCTAGCATAATATAGTCAGAACACTTGTGCATTACCATAAATTCTTGCTTATCAAAATACATATCACAGAAAAAGATCGATATACTCTAATAGAACAGTCAGAAAATTAAGACAGTTGACTGTTCTATTAGAGTATATCGATGTTTTCTGTGACATGCATTTTGACAAGCAAAGATTTAGAGTCTATGATTCAGCAACTTACTGTTTTCCCATAAAGTGCAAATTTACTAGAAAAACATGAGAACTGAGGTATAAATATTGAGCATAATTTGAGCATAATAGGTAAATATTGATCATTAATTTAAGCATAATAGGAAAATTTTTGAGCGGTGCAGCATAGCATAATAGGTAAAATAATGAGCATAATCGGCGGGTCCCTATTTGTAGCTGAACGATCTACAAGGTAACTTCTTCTAGCTGATCTCTCTACAGAGTGATTTGTTTGTAGCTGAACTATCTACAAGGTAACTTATTTTAGCTGATCTCTCTACAGGGTGATTTGTTTGTAGCTGAATTCTGTACAGGTGATTTGTTTGCAGCTGAGCTCTTTACAGAATGGTTTCTTTGTAGCTGAACTGTCTACAAGGTGACTTCTTCTGGATGATCTTTCTAGAGGGTGATTAGTTTGTAGCTGAATTTTTTTACAGGGTGATTTGTTTGCTGCTAAACTCTCTACACGGTGGTTTCTTTGTAACTGAACTCTCTACAAGATGACTCCTTCTAGCTGATCTTTCTACAGGGTGATTTGTTTGTAGCTGAACTCTCTACAAGGTAACTTCTACTAGCTGATGTCTCTACAAGATCACTAGTTTGTAGCTGAACTCTTTACATTGTGGTTTCTTTGTAACTAAACTCTCTACAAGGGTACTTCTTCTAGCTCATCTTTCTACAGGGTGATTTGTTTGTAGCTGAGGAAACTTCTTCTAGCTGATCTCTCTACAGGGAGATTTGTTTGTAACTGAACTCTCTACAGGTGATTTGTTTGCAGCTGAACTCTCTACATGATGGTTTCTTTGTAGCTGAACTCTCTACAAGGTAACTTCTTCTAGCTGATCTCTCTACAGGGCGATTTGTTTGTAGCTGAACTCTCTACATGATGGTTTCTTTGTAGCTGAACTCTCTGCAAGGTAGCTTCTTCTAGCTGATCTCTATACAGGGTGATTTGTTTGTAGCTGAACTCTCTACATGGTGGTTTCTTTGTAGCTGAACTCTACAAGGTGATTTCTTCTAGCTGAACTATCTCTTTCCGTAGTTGAAATCCCTACAAGGTAGCTGATCTTTCTACAGGGTGGATTGTTTGTAGCTGATCTCTCTACAGGGTGACTTGTATGTAGCTGATCTCTATACAGGTTACTTGTTTCTAGCTGATCTCTTGAATTCTCTTCAGGATGACTGCTCTATTAGGATGACTGCTCTATTAGAGTATCTCGATCTTTCACTTGCTACACCAAGTTGGATTCCGTGTTATAACTCCGTGGCTTTAACTCTGATTCTTCTACATCATTGAAGAGCCTTTCTAAGATGATTACTCCATCTGTACAGTGATTTTCAAAGCATTACCCCAAGCGGTTTTTCTGGTAGGCGTGACAAATAGTCTTTTGTTATTAGCTAATCTCGATTGCCTAATTGTTACACACTGTTAGTTTTTTCATTGTATCTTCCTGGTTTTTAGCTCGATTTCTTTCAAACCACAAAAGGTTTGAGGTTCAATAGTTAACCTATTCACCCACCGATTTTCAGCTTCTTCCCATACGCGGTTTACCCTGTAGGCGTGACAACATATTGGTGTTATTTTTCGTGAATAATCGCTGATAACTTATTGCCTGTTTATCATATTTCAGCCAATGTTGGTACCGAGATGCACCTTTATACCTCCCTTCTGTGTGCCAAATTTCAAGGCAATCGGATATGGCGTTTGCGTTTTATAGCAGTGTTTGTAAGTTAAGACAAGAGGAAGAAAAATAAGAAGAAAAAACGAAGAAACTAAGCCAATTTGTGAAGTCGCATATCTCTGAAACACTTGAAGCGATTTCACTCAAATTTGGAATATGGAGTGCTGAAGTTGGAGGGCGTGTCCACAGCAAAAATCGTCTTGTTTCATTAAGGCAGCACAGAGCTACGGAGGTGCGAAACGTGCGTTTTCGTTCTTCCTGTCAATATACTCACGGGTGTTGCGCGCCGGCTTCTTGGGCCACATGACATACTACCGTGTGTCTTGATGTACATGTGTTATGATTATTCATGAACAGGTGGACAAAGTTGTGTTGATACAGTCAATGTTAACCGACCAGGAAATGATAGCCAACTAGGAAATTTTGATCGTTTACAAGTGATACTTCCAAACACTACATTTTTATGTAATGGAACAATAACTGGTTATACCATTAGTCTGAATCGATTTGGTAACGGTAATCTTTATCCTACTATTCAACTATGGCGTCCTACAAGTACAACAACCTATGATCGGATAAGTCTATATCAGCTTGTTTCTGGTAATATACCTAGTATTAACAATGGAGATTATTACTTGGCTAATGTGTTTCTTACTGGTGATGACAGAGTTGAGTTTCAGTCAGGTGATATTATTGGATACACTCTGCAACAGCATGGGAATAACTATTATACTGTTTGGAATATTCATAGAGATGAGTATATTTCTTACACCACAACATTTGATGGCAGCAATATACCCGAAACATTTGCTATCACAGATAATACAAAGAGTTATCATTTGCAGCCTTTAATTAAAGTGATATTTGGTGAGATCTTATGGTAGAATGTAGTAATAATAATTACGTATAGTAAATTATTTTATTTTGTTCCACTGTTAAAATATAATTGTTGGTATTTTATTACAAGCTTGTATACAATGATAAGTCTGACAAGGTTTTGTATAATAACCACATTGTCAATCTTTTAATTTTTGTGACCACAGTAAGGCATTGTGGACTGATATCAAACAATTTTGCAGTGAACAAAACACACCTCTATAGTCAGTACCATCAATTACAGCAAATATTGATTTCATCCAGTACACAACTTATGTAGTTGTAGCTCAGTAAAATTAATTGTAAAAGTTGGAGATATTAACATCGAGGAGATGAGCCTTTGCAAGTACAATAGATACAATATTTACTTAAACCCCAGTGCGTGGGAGTATCAAAGCGCCGCGCTGGGTTATAACTACCATACAGCTAGACAGAACGGCGCTGCTACTGTGCGATATATTAGTTATCACCCAGTGATAACTAACTTATCACCCTGTTGCGGAGCCACTCAGTCTCTTTCGTGACATCATAATAACCGCGAATGGCATTGTTTACCGATGGAACAAAGAGCCAAACAAGGAAATATTGATACAAAACACACCAATACAGCACTTAAAACTACCTAAATCTTACAAGAAAACTGTTAATCCTTTACACAATAACACTACAAGTTACCAATACGATAGTTTAACAAATGTCAAGAATATAGTACGTGACGATTTTCGCTCCAGCAATCAATCCCAACGGTCACTATGGTGAAGAACTAACTTCCTCTAGCTTCATCGTTCTATCGTGGACTATGGTAGCCACTTGTTGGTCTTTATTTTTCTCTTGCCCACCACGCCACACCATACCAATTTCTGACGAAAGCGAATCGTACCTGGAACCGCTGCTTCATAACACCGCCCTTCGCTACAGTTTAGTAGGCAGTATGTAAGGTCTCTCTTGTAGCTACGAAGTAGAATCTCCACACAATTCGGACGAAATCTTGAGCACAGTGACAGGAACTCAAACCGGAACTTAATTTACTATCCGTAAACTTCTGCGCACTCCCGCGCACTGGGATATAAAACAGTTATATCCCGTATACTCGGATGATATCATTGTTATTACACTCGTCCTCGGCTCCGCCTCGGATTCGTGTAATAACAATGATATCACCCTGTACCGGGATATAACTATAACATATGATACTAGTTACAGTATACAAAGGGGAGAAAAATGCCATAAACATGCACGTACATCAAGGTTGCTGTACATGTGGCATTCCAGCTCTCTTGGCTGCACGACTCACCACCATGTGTCTTGATGTTTCTAATGCAACCTTTTTAATACCCATGGCATTTCAAACTAGCCAATTAATTACATCAATTACATTCTGTGGCTTTTTGTTAAGTGCAAAGTACTTTGACACCTTTTATCCCAATTTAATGGTCCCTCCATTATCTGGCCATCAAATATCTGAACTTTCTGTTATTCGAACTGTGAATTGACTGTTCTATTAGAGTATTTTTCCTATAGTGTATTATTAGGGTACAAGAACACAACAATATTTGGAATTTTCAACTAAAGTAGGGACCATAGTAAATCAATAAAAAGTACTGAAACAAGCTGGAGTAGTGCACGATATTAAATCACAGTAAAACAATAACAAGTGTCATATGCTACATGAGTCATTGTTTAAGTCTGAGCCCTTGTAACTAGGTTAAGTAATCCTAAGGCTGTAGCACAAGTTGCTGTCAGACCTTCTGTGCTGGTCACTGTAAAGTGTTAATAATAATAAAAAAAAATTAAAATAAATCCCTATTGTGCTCAAGATACCATAATGGAAATGCACAGTAGGGATATACCACTTCTTATAGTTTTACTGTGATTTAATATCGTGCACTACTTCAGCTTGTTTCAGTACTTCTTATTGATGTGCTATGGTCCCCACTCTAGTTGAAAATTCCAAGTTCTTTTGTGTACTTGCTATAGTAGCAATGTATGGTCTTACCAGATAATCCAAAAAAATGGATTTGGATAAATTAGGCATATTAAACATCCTTTCAAACAAGGAAAAAAGATTCCTGAAAAAATCCACAGAACAAAAAGGATTGTTACATTAGGTCATTGAGTAAACCTATACTATAGTGAATCATTAGTGTTACAGTAAGCTCAAAAAAGTAGTGTGTAACCGCATTATGCTTTGACCTATTCTAGCAATACAATCATATTTTGAAGGCAGTCCCTACTCTTTACCTCCTTATTATTAAAATTTTAATATGTTTGTAAATACTTTACCTTACTGTGTGCACAGAAAATTCTAAGGAAAGTAGCAGCACTAACATAGTTGATTGTGAGGATTCCAACTCCTGTATGAATGGTGGAACTTGTACCGAAGTAGACGATCATAATCATTGTATATGTGTGGAAGGTTTTTCTGGTATACGTTGTGAAACTACCATAATATATTGTAATCTTCATCCTTGTATGAATAATGGAACTTGTACAGATAGAGTTAACTCTTTCACCTGTAATTGTGTGGATGGTTTTACTGGAGAGAATTGTACAACTAACATAGATGATTGTGATCCTAATCCTTGTATGAATAATGGAACTTGTACAGATGGAGTTAACTCTTTCACATGTAATTGTGTGGATGGTTTTACTAGAGAGAATTGTACAACTAACATAGATGATTGTGAGCCTAATCCTTGTATGAATAATGGTACTTGTACAGATGGAGTTAATTCTTTCAACTGCAATTGTGTGGATGGTTTTACTGGAGAGAATTGTACAACTAACATAGATGATTGTGCTCCTAATCCTTGTATGAATAATGGCACTT
This sequence comes from Dysidea avara, assembly GCF_963678975.1. Taxonomy (NCBI): domain Eukaryota; kingdom Metazoa; phylum Porifera; class Demospongiae; order Dictyoceratida; family Dysideidae; genus Dysidea; species Dysidea avara. Next base: position 27,951,090 of record NC_089275.1, read on the forward strand.
GTACAGAAGGAGTTAACTCTTTCACCTGTAATTGTGTGGATGGTTTTACTGGAGAGAATTGTACAACTAACATAGATGATTGTGCTCCTAATCCTTGTATGAATAATGGAACTTGTACAGATGGAGTTAATTCTTTCACCTGCAATTGTGTGGATGGTTTTACTGGAGAGAATTGTACAACTAACATAGATGATTGTGCTCCTAATCCTTGTATGAATAATGGAACTTGTACAGATGGAGTTAATTCTTTCATGTGCAATTGTGTGGATGGTTTTACTGGAGAGAATTGTACAACTAACATAGATGATTGTGCTCCTAATCCTTGTATGAATAATGGAACTTGTACAGATGGAGTTAACTCTTTCACCTGCAATTGTTTGAATGGATTTACTGGAGAGAATTATACAACTAACATAGATGATTGTGAGCCTAATCCTTGTATGAATAATGGAACCTGTACAGATGGAGTTAATTCTTTCATGTGCAATTGTGTGGATGGTTTTACTGGAGAGAATTGTACAACTAACATAGATGATTGTGCTCCTAATCCTTGTATGAATAATGGAACTTGTACAGATGGAGTTAACTCTTTCACCTGCAATTGTTTGAATGGATTTACTGGAGAGAATTGTACAACTAACATATATGATTGTGAGCCTAATCCTTGTATGAATAATGGAACTTGTACAGATGGAGTTAACTCTTTCACATGTAATTGTGTGGGTGGTTTTACTAGAGAGAATTGTACAACTAACATAGATGATTGTGTTCCTAATCCTTGTATGAATAATGGAACTTGTACAGATGGAGTTAATTCTTTCATGTGCAATTGTGTGGATGGTTTTACTGGAGAGAATTGTACAACTAACATAGATGATTGTGCACCTAATCCTTGTATGAATAATGGAACTTGTACAGATGGAGTTAACTCTTTCACCTGCAATTGTTTGAATGGTTTTACTGGAGAGAATTGTACAACTAACATAGATGATTGTGCACCTAATCCTTGTATGAATAATGGAACTTGTACAGATGGAGTTAATTCTTTCACCTGCAATTGTGTGGATGGTATTACTGGAGAGAATTGTACAACTAACATAGATGATTGTGCACCTAATCCTTGTATGAATAATGGAACTTGTACAGATGGAGTTAATTCTTTCACCTGCAATTGTGTGGATGGTTTTACTGGAGAGAATTGTACAACTAACATAGATGATTGTGCTCCTAATCCTTGTATGAATAATGGAACTTGTACAGATGGAGTTAACTCTTTCACCTGCAATTGTTTGAATGGATTTACTGGAGAGAATTGTACAACTAACATAGATGATTGTGAGCCTAATCCTTGTATGAATAATGGAACTTGTACAGATGGAGTTAACTCTTTCACATGTAATTGTGTGGATGGTTTTACTGGAGAGAATTGTACAACTAACATAGATGATTGTGAGCCTAATCCTTGTATGAATAATGGAACTTGTACAGATGGAGTTAACTCTTTCACCTGTAATTGTGTGGATGGTTTTACTGGAGAGAATTGTACAACTAACATAGATGATTGTGCACCTAATCCTTGTATGAATAATGGAACTTGTACAGATGGAGTTAATTCTTTCACCTGCAATTGTGTGGATGGTTTTACTGGAGAGAATTGTACAACTAACATAGATGATTGTGATCCTAATCCTTGTATGAATAATGGAACTTGTACAGATGGAGTTAATTCTTTCACCTGCAATTGTGTGGATGGTTTTACTGGAGAGAATTGTACAACTAACATAGATGATTGTGCTCCTAATCCTTGTATGAATAATGGCACTTGTACAGAAGGAGTTAACTCTTTCACCTGTAATTGTGTGGATGGTTTTACTGGAGAGAATTGTACAACTAACATAGATGATTGTGATCCTAATCCTTGTATGAATAATGGAACTTGTACAGATAGAGTTAACTCTTTCACCTGTAATTGTGTGGATGGTTTTACTGGAGAGAATTGTACAACTAACATAGATGATTGTGATCCTAATCCTTGTATGAATAATGGAACTTGTACAGATGGAGTTAACTCTTTCACATGTAATTGTGTGGATGATTTTACTAGAGAGAATTGTACAACTAACATAGATGATTGTGCTCCTAATCCTTGTATGAATAATGGAACTTGTACAGATGGAGTTAATTCTTTCACCTGCAATTGTGTGGATGGTTTTACTGGAGAGAATTGTACAACTAACATAGATGATTGTGCTCCTAATCCTTGTATGAATAATGGAACTTGTACAGATGGAGTTAATTCTTTCACCTGCAATTGTGTGGATGGTTTTACTGGAGAGAATTGTACAACTAACATAGATGATTGTGCTCCTAATCCTTGTATGAATAATGGAACTTGTACAGATGGAGTTAATTCTTTCATGTGCAATTGTGTGGATGGTTTTACTGGAGAGAATTGTACAACTAACATAGATGATTGTGCTCCTAATCCTTGTATGAATAATGGAACTTGTACAGATGGAGTTAACTCTTTCACCTGCAATTGTTTGAATGGATTTACTGGAGAGAATTGTACAACTAACATAGATGATTGTGAGCCTAATCCTTGTATGAATAATGGTACTTGTACAGATGGAGTTAACTCTTTCAAATGTAATTGTGTGGATGGTTTTACTGGAGAGAATTGTACAACTAACATAGATGATTGTGAACCTAATCCTTGTATGAATAATGGAACTTGTACAGATGGAGTTAACTCTTTCACCTGCAATTGTGTGGATGGTTTAACTGGAGAGAATTGTACAACTAACATAGATAATTGTGATCCTAATCCTTGCATAAATAATGGCACTTGTACAGAAGGAGTTAACTCTTTCACCTGCAATTGTTTGAATGGTTTTACTGGAGAGAATTGTACAACTAACATAGATGATTGTGCACCTAATCCTTGTATGAATAATGGAACTTGTACAGATGGAGTTAATTCTTTCACCTGCAATTGTGTGGGTGGTTTTACTGGAGAGAATTGTACAACTAACATAGATGATTGTGATCCTAATCCTTGTATGAATAATGGAACTTGTACAGATGGAGTTAATTCTTTCACCTGCAATTGTGTGGATGGTTTTACTGGAGAGAATTGTACAACTAACATAGATGATTGTGCTCCTAATCCTTGTATGAATAATGGCACTTGTACAGAAGGAGTTAACTCTTTCACCTGTAATTGTGTGGATGGTTTTACTGGAGAGAATTGTACAACTAACATAGATGATTGTGATCCTAATCCTTGTATGAATAATGGAACTTGTACAGATAGAGTTAACTCTTTCACCTGTAATTGTGTGGATGGTTTTACTGGAGAGAATTGTACAACTAACATAGATGATTGTGATCCTAATCCTTGTATGAATAATGGAACTTGTACAGATGGAGTTAACTCTTTCACATGTAATTGTGTGGATGGTTTTACTATAGAGAATTGTACAACTAACATAGATGATTGTGAGCCTAATCCTTGTATGAATAATGGAACTTGTACAGATGGAGTTAACTCTTTCACCTGCAATTGTTTGAATGGATTTACTGGAGAGAATTGTACAACTAACATAGATGATTGTGAGCCTAATCCTTGTATGAATAATGGAACTTGTACAGATGGAGTTAACTCTTTCACATGTAATTGTGTGGATGGTTTTACTGGAGAGAATTGTACAACTAACATAGATAATTGTGAGCCTAATCCTTGTATGAATAATGGAACTTGTACAGATGGAGTTAACTCTTTCACCTGTAATTGTGTGGATGGTTTTACTGGAGAGAATTGTACAACTAACATAGATGATTGTGCTCCTAATCCTTGTATGAATAATGGAACTTGTACAGATGGAGTTAACTGTTTCACCTGCAATTGTTTGAATGGATTTACTGGAGAGAATTGTACAACTAACATAGATGATTGTGGGCCTAATCCTTGTATGAATAATGGAACTTGTACAGATGGAGTTAACTCTTTCACCTGCAATTGTGTGGATGGTTTTACTGGAGAGAATTGTACAACTAACATAGATGATTGTGATCCTAATCCTTGCATAAATAATGGCACTTGTACAGAAGGAGTTAACTCTTTCACCTGCAATTGTTTGAATGGTTTTACTGGAGAGAATTGTACAACTAACATAGATGATTGTGCACCTAATCCTTGTATGAATAATGGAACTTGTACAGATGGAGTTAATTCTTTCACCTGCAATTGTGTGGATGGTTTTACTGGAGAGAATTGTACAACTAACATAGATGATTGTGATCCTAATCCTTGTATAAATAATGGAACTTGTACAGATGGAGTTAATTCTTTCACCTGCAATTGTGTGGATGGTTTTACTGGAGAGAATTGTACAACTAACATAGATGATTGTACTCCTAATCCTTGTATGAATAATGGCACTTGTACAGAAGGAGTTAACTCTTTCACCTGTAATTGTGTGGATGGTTTTACTGGAGAGAATTGTACAACTAACATAGATAATTGTGCTCCTAATCCTTGTATGAATAATGGAACTTGTACAGATGGAGTTAATTCTTTCATGTGCAATTGTGTGGATGGTTTTACTGGAGAGAATTGTACAACTAACATAGATGATTGTGCTCCTAATCCTTGTATGAATAATGGAACTTGTACAGATGGAGTTAACTCTTTCACCTGCAATTGTTTGAATGGATTTACTGGAGAGAATTGTACAACTAACATAGATGATTGTGAGCCTAATCCTTGTATGAATAATGGAACTTGTACAGATGGAGTTAATTCTTTCATGTGCAATTGTGTGGATGGTTTTACTGGAGAGAATTGTACAACTAACATAGATGATTGTGAACCTAATCCTTGTATGAATAATGGAACTTGTACAGATGGAGTTAATTCTTTCATGTGCAATTGTGTGGATGGTTTTACTGGAGAGAATTGTACAACTAACATAGATGATTGTGATCCTAATCCTTGTATGAATAATGGAACTTGTACAGATGGAGTTAACTCTTTCACATGTAATTGTGTGGATGGTTTTACTAGAGAGAATTGTACAACTAACATAGATGATTGTGAGCCTAATCCTTGTATGAATAATGGAACTTGTACAGATGGAGTTAACTCTTTCACCTGCAATTGTTTGAATGGATTTACTGGAGAGAATTGTACAACTAACATAGATGATTGTGAGCCTAATCCTTGTATGAATAATGGAACTTGTACAGATGGAGTTAACTCTTTCACATGTAATTGTGTGGATGGTTTTACTGGAGAGAATTGTACAACTAACATAGATGATTGTGAACCTAATCCTTGTATGAATAATGGAACTTGTACAGATGGAGTTAACTCTTTCACCTGTAATTGTGTGGATGGTTTTACTGGAGAGAATTGTACAACTAACATAGATGATTGTGCTCCTAATCCTTGTATGAATAATGGCACTTGTACAGATGGAGTTAACTGTTTCACCTGCAATTGTTTGAATGGATTTACTGGAGAGAATTGTACAACTAACATAGATGATTGTGCACCTAATCCTTGTATGAATAATGGAACTTGTACAGATGGAGTTAACTCTTTCACCTGCAATTGTGTGGATGGTTTTACTGGAGAGAATTGTACAACTAACATAGATGATTGTGATCCTAATCCTTGCATAAATAATGGAACTTGTACAGATGGAGTTAATTCTTTCACCTGCAATTGTGTGGATGGTTTTACTGGAGAGAATTGTACAACTAACATAGATGATTGTGCTCCTAATCCTTGTATGAATAATGGCACTTGTACAGAAGGAGTTAACTCTTTCACCTGTAATTGTGTGGATGGTTTTACTGGAGAGAATTGTACAACTAACATAGATGATTGTGATCCTAATCCTTGTATGAATAATGGAACTTGTACAGATAGAGTTAACTCTTTCACCTGTAATTGTGTGGATGGTTTTACTGGAGAGAATTGTACAACTAACATAGATGATTGTGATCCTAATCCTTGTATGAATAATGGAACTTGTACAGATGGAGTTAACTCTTTCACATGTAATTGTGTGGATGGTTTTACTATAGAGAATTGTACAACTAACATAGATGATTGTGAGCCTAATCCTTGTATGAATAATGGAACTTGTACAGATGGAGTTAACTCTTTCACCTGCAATTGTTTGAATGGATTTACTGGAGAGAATTGTACAACTAACATAGATGATTGTGCACCTAATCCTTGTATGAATAATGGAACTTGTACAGATGGAGTTAATTCTTTCACCTGCAATTGTGTGGATGGTTTTACTGGAGAGAATTGTACAACTAACATAGATGATTGTGATCCTAATCCTTGTATGAATAATGGAACTTGTACAGATGGAGTTAATTCTTTCACCTGCAATTGTGTGGATGGTTTTACTGGAGAGAATTGTACAACTAACATAGATGATTGTGCTCCTAATCCTTGTATGAATAATGGCACTTGTACAGAAGGAGTTAACTCTTTCACCTGTAATTGTGTGGATGGTTTTACTGGAGAGAATTGTACAACTAACATAGATAATTGTGATCCTAATCCTTGCATAAATAATGGCACTTGTACAGAAGGAGTTAACTCTTTCACCTGCAATTGTGTGGATGGTTTTACTGGAGAGAATTGTACAACTAACATAGATGATTGTGAACCTAATCCTTGTATGAATAATGGAACTTGTACAGATGGAGTTAACTCTTTCACATGTAATTGTGTGGATGGTTTTACTATAGAGAATTGTACAACTAACATAGATGATTGTGAGCCTAATCCTTGTATGAATAATGGAACTTGTACAGATGGAGTTAACTCTTTCACCTGCAATTGTTTGAATGGATTTACTGGAGAGAATTGTACAACTAACATAGATGATTGTGCACCTAATCCTTGTATGAATAATGGAACTTGTACAGATGGAGTTAATTCTTTCACCTGCAATTGTGTGGATGGTTTTACTGGAGAGAATTGTACAACTAACATAGATGATTGTGATCCTAATCCTTGTATGAATAATGGAACTTGTACAGATGGAGTTAATTCTTTCACCTGCAATTGTGTGGATGGTTTTACTGGAGAGAATTGTACAACTAACATAGATGATTGTGCTCCTAATCCTTGTATGAATAATGGCACTTGTACAGAAGGAGTTAACTCTTTCACCTGTAATTGTGTGGATGGTTTTACTGGAGAGAATTGTACAACTAACATAGATAATTGTGATCCTAATCCTTGCATAAATAATGGCACTTGTACAGAAGGAGTTAACTCTTTCACCTGCAATTGTGTGGATGGTTTTACTGGAGAGAATTGTACAACTAACATAGATGATTGTGAACCTAATCCTTGTATGAATAATGGAACTTGTACAGATGGAGTTAACTCTTTCACCTGCAATTGTGTGGATGGTTTTACTGGAGAGAATTGTACAACTAACATAGATGATTGTGCTCCTAATCCTTGTATGAATAATGGAACTTGTACAGATGGAGTTAACTCTTTCACCTGCAATTGTTTGAATGGTTTTACTGGAGAGAATTGTACAACTAACATAGATGATTGTGATCCTAATCCTTGTATGAATAATGGAACTTGTACAGATGGAGTTAACTCTTTCACATGTAATTGTGTGGATGGTTTTACTGGAGAGAATTGTTCAACTAACAAAGATGATTGTGATCCTAATCCTTGTATGAATAATGGAACTTGTACAGATGGAGTTAACTCTTTCACTTGTAAGTGTGTGAATGGTTTTACTGGAGAGAATTGTACAACTAACATAGATGATTGTGATCCTAATCCTTGTATGAATAATGGAACTTGTACAGATGGAGTTAATTCTTTCACTTGTAAGTGTTTGGATGGATTTACTGGAGATAATTGTACTACTAACATCGACGATTGTGATCCTAATCCTTGTATGAATAATGGAATTTGTACAGATGGAATTAACTCTTTTACATGTAATTGTGTGGATGGTTTTACTGGAGAGAATTGTTCAACTAACATAGATGATTGTGATCCTAATCCTTGTATGAATAATGGAACTTGTACAGATGGAGTTAACTCTTTTACATGTAATTGTGTGGATGGTTTTACTGGAGAGAATTGTTCAACTAACAAAGATGATTGTGATCCTAATCCTTGTATGAATAATGGAACTTGTACAGATGGAATTAACTCTTTCACATGCAATTGTGTGGATGGTTTTACTGGAGAGAATTGTACAACTAACATGGATGATTGTGATCATAATCCTTGTATGAATAATGGAACTTGTACAGATGGAGTTAACTCTTTTACCTGCGATTGTGTGGATGGTTTTACTGGAATGAAATGCAGCAATAGTGAGTTGAATGGTTTTGTTTTTTTCTCATTTATGCAATTAGTAGTACTTTTGTATATTTGCATTTTAGTATTGACAAAATTATTCATAGCAAGATAAATTGTGACTGAATTTAACAAAACAAGACTTCCACACACATCCAATTGTCTGACTTTTAGCAACTGTAACTTGACTACTCAGTAATCCATAATTCTAAAATTTTGACATAATTCTGCCATAGCATAGTAAAATAACTAGTCAAAATTTGAAACTGATCAAGACTCACGGTAGTGAGTCGTGTCGCCAAGAAACTGCAAAGTGCACACCCAATTAAAAGACGCGCGGCCACTACTGTGAGTTATTTACGTGTAGGGCCAGTTTTGCAATATTATTCCTAGATTATGCAACATCTCTCAATAGATTTGTATTGCGTTACGTGATAAAAAAATCTTTAGGAGTAGTTTTCTTGCGACCTCGCTAAAATAAAAAAGTAGCCATCGCAAAATAAAAAAAGGCGTATTTCACTTTATTTCTCTACCTTATGTTACAACTACTGTCATGTTATACCAGTCAACATAGCCGTGTTTGTACAGTCGATCTAACACTGACATTATCCAATTTAGGCCTGCGCCGATTATGCCAGCATAATTTGGAGCATAATAGGAAGCCAAAAGCATCAGCATAATGCCAACATATTAGGCAAAAAATTTGTACATTGGTTATGTGAGAAGCTGAAACTCTGCCTATTTTGTATGATGCAGAATAGGATAGTGTGCAAACATGGTAAAAATCAGATTTACAGCTACGTTGTGAAGAAAAGATTAGTTGAAGATCGATATACTCTAATAGAACAGTCCCTGCCTAATGAATGATCCTAATAGAACGTTCACAGATGCATTGGGTACTCTAATAGAGCAGTCAAGACACAATTTTATATGACCATATTTGGAGCATAATGGTACACAACTGGGCATAATTGGAGCATAATAGGGGAAATTTTGGAACAATGCTCAAAAGCATAATAGGCAATTTCAAAAGCATAATAGGCTCAGGCCTAATCCAATTCTGGTTTGCCTATACGCGTATTTTCTTCAATCAATCCTCTAATCCCTACAATAACTTTTAAAGACATGACGTGGACACAAACTCTAATGCCTGATAAATACGTTGTGACAGCGTGCTGAACCGTAAGTTCCCTAGGGGTGGCGTTTTAAGCAGAATCTTTTAAATTCTATTTAGTGCCACACCCCATGCGAGCGTTTATAGATCGCCAGATATCTTATGGTGTGAAGAACAAAATCACTAGCGAAGGAGCTTTAAGCATACTCTTCAATTCTCTATTTACATGTAATTTTTAATAGATTAACCACAAAGGCCGGTACAGTGAATACAAAATGTAACAAGCCTTTAGGGTTACCACCTCTATGTAGTGTGTACCATGGAGCTTGTGTTGTGGCTTTCATTAAGTATTATGCACACACAAATGGTGCAACAAAATTTTGTAATGGATTGCTCGAATATGGTTGGTGGTGTTGTGGCTCGTGGTTTGCCAGTGACCGTGTATGAATTGAGGTTGTTCCACACAACTCACACAATATTCAAATTTCATGATGGCCATGAAAATTGCTTTCCATATGGTAAACATACAACAATGTGTAACAACGTTAATCAACATCACATCAAGACATTACTAAAAATAGTTCAACAATAGTGATGATCTCTTGTATGTCAGCATGACGATACTGAAACCTGTAAAAGAATAAGAAGGCACTGAAGTTAACCTTAAATTAAACACTCATGCAACTGACCTGGAACATTGGTCGCAACACCAAAAACACTTGTTTCGATATCTGATGACACAATCCAGCAGGCACTGAATTAATAAGAGAATGTACAAAAAATCAATATGCCGGGCTGTATCAATAATAGCATGGATAATTAAAATGAACAAAATTATATCTCAGGCTAAGTGCATGAATAGCATAACTGTTGGGTAAGCATGTTAAACCAGAACATTAGTCAAACAAAAGTACACTATCACAACTTGGTCATAATACAATGTTTGTACCACTGGACTTCACACTGGTTGCCCAAAAATTGTGCCATTCCGGGACAACAGCATAATTATGAAACAAATAGTTACTACAACACAGAAGGCTTACTGTTGCACTGTCCACACTGATATACCATAATTTAAAAACATAACAGGTGGGCATTAAATACAATACACTTAACATCTGGGTACTAGAAAAAATCACTAAATCACAACATGTAAACTGACCTGGAAATTAACACCCTTGATGCCACTACAGTCTATACTGGATATTTGTTTGGACCCATCAACGCTATGTCCGATACATCTGAGTAGACTGACCTGCAAATTCACACCCTTCATGTCACTAGTATGCAATGATAATTGATAACTACAAAAACAATAATTGTAATAATACAATTCTTCTGTACGTCACCTGACCTGGAACATCGGTCACAACACCAAAGACACCTGTTTTGATATCTGATGAAACAATCCAGCAGATACTGAATTAAAAAGAGAATGTGCAAAAAATCAATATGCTAGTCTGTACCAATAATAGGATGGATAATCAAAATGAACTAATATATATATATATATATATATATATCCCATATGAAGGTTAAGTGAATGACATAACTGTTGGGTAAGCATGTAAACCAGAACATTAGGACATTAGTCAAACAAAAGAACGCTATCACAACCTGGTCACTGATAATTGATAAATACAAAAAGAACAATTACAATAATACAATTCCTCTGAATGTCAACTGACCTGAAATTCATGACACATGTATCTTTGTTCCTGCATGGTCTCAACTTACATATGTACCACGATCACATTCAACTGCTAGTGGATAAACCAGTATGACCAGATGGCCTGCCAAAACCAACAAGCAGGTATTAAATGCAATACACCTAAAGCCTGGAATATGAAAAATATTATATAAGCATTATTCCACACTGATATAGTAATCGATTATAGGAGGTTGTGGAACTTGCCTAAATGTGTAAACTTGAACATGAGGACAATTGCATAATCTGGACACTTGGAATTGTCCAATACCTGATGAACAAGTTGGTACTAATGACATTCACTTCAACATTTTATCCCAGCTGGGTGAATCTCTTGTAACTGAGTAAAAAGGTGTTTATTTTCCACCTGCAACCAAAGTTCTACATTTCTGTGGTTGAGTGTAAACTGACCTGGAAAATCAGTATGCCATAGGGGTATGGAAATGGTTCCTTTCCTTCTGTTGTGACATTACTTACAGCTGACTGGTAAATAATCATCGATGTCCCCGTGGACCCCAACACTGAATGAGTACATCAATAACTTCACAAGTTGGAATGAATTTCCTTTCAACATGTGGTGGAATGAGTTTCCTTTCAACATCTGGTGGACAGGTCCAAAAATCCTATCGCACAAACATGGTGAATTAGTGTGTGGCAATGTGACACGTTGCACAAACTTCACTCCTCGTTTCGTTAGCCTTCAAGACCGGAATATACCATAGAGTACCTCAGTATTCTTGACTCTTACTTCTTCAAGCGTTGCTCAAACGATGTAGTTTCTCATGAGGGGCTCGAGTTTCTCATTAAAATCGAGCCGATTAAAGTACACCTCACCATCCAGTTACACCACATATCACGTGTGCCCGCTTAAGGTAATTAGGGATTTTCCATGAGATTTCCCCTAAATAGATCACATGCTAGTTGTCAATCCGGTGGATTCTGGTGGTATACATGGTTCAACAACGCAGTAAGTGTACTTTAATATAGTATAAGCTGTCAATAATTGTTTGTGCACTGCTAAACTTAGTTATTTTTGTGTGATAAGCATGCTTGAGGAAGGGACTGGGGGATGAGACTAATGTTTTGACAGCAGTTGATGATGGATAGGCAAAGAACTGCGAAAAGAACTACTGTGATAGTAGGGAAAAATTCCCACCCCTATAGCTCTGCCTAGGGGCATTAACTAGCATTATCTACAGCTAGTCAGCTACTATTATTATGTTGCTGATATGTACATCCGGGCCAAGAATAAAGGTGAAAGTGGTAGTAAGGCTCAATCCTATTATTCTGCCAAACAGGCAAGGGAGTCTGGGACTTTGGGGCCATTACTCCCTCAGGAAAGTATAAATACTACAACTTTTTTGTTTTAATTGCTTCATCAAGTATAAAAAATTCAGTCAAAAGGTGATGATCGAGGCTCTGGTCTTATGCACTGGTTGGAGTGGTTGCATCAATGCTGCACTGTGACATCCTTGAAGGGTTAGTGCTGGCATTGTCCATGGCAATACTATTCCATCTCCCCGAGTCTTGATGACTGAGTCTTCCATTCCTTTCTCTGCTGCTCCAATCCTGAAGTTGTGACCACAGTCAAAAGGTGGTAATCGAGGCTCTGGTCTTGCATCTATACTGTACTGCAACACCCTTGAGGGGTTGGTACCAGCATTGTCCATCGCAATACTGTTCCATCTCCCATATACAAGTCTTGATGTTTGAGTCCTCTATTCCTTTCTCTGCTGCTCTAATCCTGAAGTTGTGACCAAAATATTAAGAAATGGTTATAACATGATAAATGATTATGATGATAACAATTACAATATATGTATTTATAGCTGTGTAGCAACTGTGAACTAATTAGGCACTTGCAAGTTTAATTAGGTGTCTGAAGCATTTAACATGCACAGATATGAGATATATTTGTCACACGCAGTAAAGATAGATTTACTCTAATAGAACAGTCATACTACACTGTAAATTCATACTTCCGAATTTATGGTGTTATGAAACACTCGTTATAATGTATGGATTTTACTGACTCTCCAAGATAATATTCTGCATTAATGTTAATTGCTCATTTCCAAAAAAATTCCTTTTAAACCAATTGTAGAGTCAATCACTGACAAAAATGAGTGATATCCACCCCAAAAACACCTTCGCTGTAAAAAAGGCGCGCCCAAGAAACTACAAGTACCTGGAACCCAATGTAAAAAAAACAACAAAAAAATAGCTCAGCTGAAATGAAAAGTAACTGGTAACTTAAAGAGCTGATATCTGAAGTGGCCAAGAATATAACTAACTACAATTACTAACGTTTAATCCATGCAAGAACACCTTGGTTATAAAACAGGTGTGTACATGAAAGTAACTGGCAACTGAAATGGCTGATATCTGAAGCAGCCAAGAATGAATGGTCATATACAACTAATTCAAAAATTTAACACTGAGCCTTTATAATTCAGCTGTGTTCTATATTCACTCTTGCTGCATCATAAAGTAATTTCTTTTAACTCTAATTGGCTGGTAATTTGGCCGCCTTTTTTTGTTCTGTTAAACTGACTATTAAAAAAAGGTGGCCAAATTACCAGCCAATTAGAGTTAAAAGAAATTACTTTAGGATGCAGCAAGAGTGAATATAGAACACAGCTGAATTATAAAGGTTCAGTGTTAAATTTTTGAATTAGTTGTATATGACCATTCATTCTTGGCTGCTTCAGATATCAGCCATTTCAGTTGCCAGTTACTTTCATGTACACACATGTTTTATAGCTGAGGTGTTCTTGCATGGATTAAACTTTTATTGTAGTTAGTTGTATTCTTGGCCACTTCAGATATCAGCTCTTTAAGTTACCAGTTACTTTTCTGAGCTGTTTTTTGTTTTTGTTTTTTTACATTTGGTTCCAGGTACTTGTAATTTCTTGGGCGCACCTTTTTTACAGCGAAGGTGTTTTTGGGGTGGCAGCATACTCCTACATTGGGTTATAGTTCTTCAACATCGTAAAACTGGATGTGTGTGGAAGCCTTGTTTTATCTTATTTGATCGTAATTTAAATATGCATCATTCTCGCTTTTAATTTTGCTACTTTTTGGTTATCAAACAGTACGATAGTACTGTTTAAGTAGGGATCCGGGTGGATTTGGCGCGCGCCTCAAATTTCGACCCCTCAAAAATCATCCTAGAATTATCTCACACAGTAAATAAACCTTTTACTAAAGAGTCTTCAAGTTTCTAACTTTATTTCTAGCGTTATATATCAGGAAACGACTAGAAATTTAAATTGCTGGAATTTTATTTCTAAAAAATCGCTAAAACAGAAATTTTCGTCTGCCTGCCAGCCTGCCTGCCTGACCACATTCGCAAGGCTACAGGCCAAACGAAGAGGCGAAGGATCACCATTCTTTGCCACAATATTTAACTCGCTGCTGGGATGTGCCTTTTCGGGTTCCGACGAGTGTCTGCCTTCTGCGCTTTGCCTTTCCTTTTATCTTCAATTACGGATCGTCTTCTTCTTTTCCAGTCACGGAGGCGTTAATAATTCGTATCGACACTTTCCTTAGAGCAGCCGTATTCGGACGCCACAAAACTAATAACGGATTCCGTACTGTAAGGGCAAGTAGATGCCTGAATAGCAACACTTGCAAAGCGATCAAACAGCCTAGTGAAGTAAGAACACACTGCCACGCCCTTATCAATCAGAGCGCGCGCTCGTACTTAACGATCAGTGGACCACGCCCATTATTAATGGTCCAGCTGTAACTAATTGTAGAAAACAGGAGATAGAAACCCTGCATGCCTTTCAATTTAGTAATTGAGCAGCTTGCATAAAGCAAGCAGCAAGATCGAGATACTCTAATAGAGCAGTCAGTGCCAAAGATCAATAATAGCTATATACCTATACCAAAAAAAGTTAACAAACTAGTGAATTTAAAAATTGTTAATTTAGAAATGGAAGTAGGGATCAAGCGATAAAAACTACTGAAACAAGTGATTTGAATGATGGCAACTATTACAACATAGCTTTGTGGGGAAATCCCTACTTTGGCATTGAACATATATGGTGACGTGGTGAGATACCAATGTAAGGATTTCCCCACAAAGCTATGTTGTAATAGTTGCCATCATTCAAATCACTTGTTTCAGTAGTTTTTATCGCTTGATCCCTACTTCCATTTCTAAATTAACAATTTTTAAATTCACTAGTGTACATATCATAACCCCACAAAACAGTTAACCTGAGAAAAAATGGTGTGTTCTTAAAAAGCCTGGATGAGGAAAGTTGAGAAATCAAAAGCAGTGGACAAAATTGGTTGCAATGATGTTAAAGGGACAGTGTGTCAGTATTGTTTACATGGTGAAGCCATTTAAGTTTATGATGCAACATTACCTAGCTAATTGCATGATGTGGAATAGCTAGGTAATGCCAACCTATTTTCACAACCAGGTGAATGATCAGACCGCTACCACCATCACTGCTGAAGCGCTACACAGAGATTTTCATGAGACGCCTGTTTATCATCTACTACAGTGCTGTGCAGCTGGAAAACGTATTAGACTATATCTTACGTGGCTAACTAGTAATGCACAAGCGTGGATCCTATTCCTGGTATACTTGCCGTAAAAGTGTGTATAATTCCGGGCTTTGATACCGGTGCACTGTCCCTTTACAGCCAGTAAATTTTACAATACACACAGCCTTTATTAAAGTTGATTAGCATCAACATCATTGCAAACATTTCTTTGGCCACCACCTTTTATTTCACAACTTTTTCACATAACACCACATTGTTTTATAGCTTGGCTGTTTTTGTTTGGATATCATCAAACAGTATGGTAGTACTGTTTAAGTAGGGATCCCTCAAAATTGTCATGCACTGCCTAATATTTTGTGTTTAAAAGATCATCTTTTACTCAGTGAAAATCACCTTTATGAAATAATATTAGTCCACCTAACATCAAATACAGCATTAAAACACAAAAACACTTACAGGTAGCTGAATATAGAATTATAAGAAATCACCAATACTCAAAACAACCTACCTGACCACACTTGCTAGGCTGGAGACAAAACGAAACTGCGTATGGGTGCCATTTTATACCACAATACAAACCCGCCATTGGCATGTGCTTTTTGGGTGCGCTTTGTCTTTCCTTTTATCTTCTATCAGGCTGGTCTTCATCTTTCTTCATGCAATGAAACCATAATGAGGTGTTAATTTTCCCTATCAATACTTTCCTTCAGCAGCATATTTAGATGCTTTATACTACATACTTATTTAAGTGTTTACACTCAGTAACTTCAATACCACACAATCTTGGTTGATTAATAAAGATCGAGCTACAAGACCACACCTCTTAGCAATCTATTTATTCGATCATGATGACACACCCCATCATTATTATTGATGTAGTTATATTCTTAATTGTAGCACAGTGAAAATATGAAATAGTGACACACACCCTGGTAGGTGAAAGTCTGACTTGAGATACTCTAATACAGCAGTCGCCCTAGTAGAATAGTTACATGTGCATAACTACCATATAGCTGGGTTTTGTCGCAAGCTTTAAATGTTGCTAGTACAAAAATTGCATAACTAATTTTCGCGAACATCTTGTTGCCACGAAAATAAAATCTCGCAACTATTTACTTACAATCACGTGAGATACGCACGAAAGGGGACTGAGAAAATGACCTTGGTATTCTGCAAAAGCTCTTGTATTCGTGGCTTCCACGTTTACAATGAAATATGGACTGCAGTGTTTGGAGAAAGATTATTTACTGAGAGGGAATTACACAACGTTGTAGATCGATATGCAGTGGCGGTGACAAAGGATTCAGGCGAAACTGTGGGACACCTGCCAAGAAAAATATCGAGATTATGTAGTATGTTTATAGAGCAAGGTGGTGATATAACGTGTGTGGTAGTGGGCAACAGAAGATATTCCTCTGACTTTGTTCAAGGAGGTTTGGAAATTCCTTGTACTCTAATTTTCCGCGGCAAAGAAAAGTTACTTCTGCAGCTCAAGAAATCAATGAGATTGAAGGAGCAGCTCATAACTGGTGGACATTAGTAGTAGGACTATAGCACTTAGGAAAACTATGATAACTTTCATATAATTGTGCTCAATGTGCTGGTATTTATTAAACTGTGAGAATTAGCTATTGTTTTACCGTATTATAGCTAGACATACTATGATGCATGCTATACTGCTTGCAAAAATTAGTGTATGTGTAATGCTTTTGGTTATCACTAGGTAGATACTGGCTGGTAGTCATGTTGTTAAAATGTGAAGCAATAATATCTCAAGTAGGTCTCCAGAACCATTTCTCTGGAGTTGTGCTAAAGGGCTGGAGATAGGCATAATTTTTACAGCATGAATTATTGTAGACATGATCACTAAACTAATAATATTTAACAACACAAACGATCACCGTAATTACGGTATTTAGCTTTATGATGTCAACAGTGTCAGTATATATGATATCAGTAACATCCTACGGTGTCCTAATCTAGACTTAAAATAATTGGATCATCACTTTGGATACATCTAGCAGTCTGAGCAGTATGTGGAACAACTTCCTCTTCTGATTGAGAATCACTATAAACATCCAACACTGACAATTGACGTTTCTCATTTCTCACTAGTATATCAATGTCAGTGTCTGATTCATCATCATAATCATCATCGCTTGTGGGATATTCTGGAAGGTCATCATCTTCATCTATCAGCCTTAGAGCATCATATATTCCTGCGTGATGGAAACCATGCACTATTATTTGTGGATTGTCCTCCAAGTGCTCATATAACTGCACAATCCACCTGCCACTCACGCACTTCATCCTGGCAGTCAACAAATCCACTGGTTCATCATCATCTTCAATGAACAATTCGGTCAATTCATCTGAGTACTACTCAGAAAATTTGGACCTTAAGAAAGACTTTACTACCTTATTGACCGAATGTCCATCGATTGCAACTTGCCAGTGTACGCAGCTGGTACAAGGACTGAGTGGATGTGGTTATCTTCTAGAGATTTCCTGATTTTATCTGTCAATTGGCCTTTAACATGGTCAAAAATTACAAGAGCCGGGTGATCATAATCCCGACCCAAGTCTTCACGTTTCCGGTTGACAAATGGTACGATGATCTCATTAATATACTTGATTATTGTCTATTCATTGGACCAGTGGTTATCGGTATGGACAATCTGCCAGTCTGCAGGAAACTTGTAAGTGGGGTGGCACCTGCTAGTTTTACCACCATACACTAGCTGAAAGGGAAGTAGTTCACCCACCAAACTACTGCACATTACAGCCGTAATTTGCCGTTTGTCCTGATACCCAGCTACATCAATTCTCTTTTTACCTTTCTTGTCTAATGTCCACAACGGTGTTGAAACCTGATTCCAGTGTGATCCCAGTTAAAAATGAGTTCAGGTGGTATGTCATTAAGTGCAACTGTATCCAGTATTTCCATAAGGAATGAATGCTTTTCCTCATCAAGGTCATGAGCTGGGTGACTACTTGGTGGACACTCTCCTCTTGGTGAAGTTCATTCTCTTGAGTAGTGATTTGGCCCATGAAATGGTCAGTGTTGCAGGTCCACCAGCTTCAGCTAGCCTAGTCCGGTCCATTGCTTGTGTTATTCCCTTAGCAGCAGCAACTACCAGGTAGGTATCAACTGGACATCCATACTCCCTCAGTTTTAAAACGTAATATTGTACAGCGGTATCAAGTTTCTTACCAAGCAGTAACTTTCTACCTCTCTTCTTAGGGTGCAGTTCGGTAACAGTAAGATCTTCCTCTCTCTGTCTTTTACCTTGGCGTTCATCTACACATGCTTTCTTAAAACTGCACACTGTACTTTCATTGATTTTAATTCCAGTTTTTCTTTTGTAGTATTTTGCTGCAACTGTTGGCCCATAAGTACATCCAAGTTTACCGATTTGGGTGCGTTCTCTGGAAGAATAAACTGTGTGTTTTATTCCTTTTCTTGACCCTGACCCTTGTGACCGTTGGGAAATGACATTTTCCACTGCTGCATTGGCTGATTCTATCGCTGAAGAAGGCATTACTTTCGGCAAAGGCCCTTTAGGATGGGATAACTGTCCTTTTTTACATTTTAAGTATTCTAACATAGACATTTCACTCAGTTAGTAAACATTCAACCCGATAAACTGAATGTACGCGCGTTTTTGTCACGTGATCATTACTATAAATAGATACACGCTTTGTGATAATAGTGGCGAGATTTTAATTGTAGTAGATTAAATTTTCGCGAATTCGTACTTGACGCAAAAATAAATTCCACGTGACAAAAACCAGCTATACGGTATATGCTATAGCAAAGCAAAACTAAACAAACAAGTGTATTAAAAGTCATTTAAAAATGAAGTAAGTATCCAAGTGATAAAAAGTAGTAAAGCAAGAGATAGATGATGGTATTGCAGCATAGCTCAGTAGTACAATTCCTACTTTGGCACTGAACAAAAGTATATCAAGATACACGGTAGTGTGTCGTGCGGCCCAAGAAGCCGGCGCGTAACACCCGTGAGTATATTGACAGGAAAAAAGAAAACGCAATTTTCGCACCTCCGTAGCTCTGTGCTTCCTTGATGAAACAAGACGATTTTTGCTGTGGACGTGCCCTCCAACTGCAGCACTCCACATTCCAAATTTGAGCGAAATCGCTTCAAGCGTTCCCGAGATATGCGACTTCAAAAATTGGCTCAGAGAGAGAGAACCATCACTAATAATTGATGAGAAAACATGCATGATTACAAACAAATTATATATGTGACCGGGCCTGCGATAATAGGGCATGTGGGCACATGATTTTTGCCTACTTTTTCACAGTTTCATCACTCATAACGTTTTGTACCATTATGCTATGGCATTGCAATTTTCAGCTCTTAGTAAGCATTTAATTGGCATCATGATGCAAGTTACAGAATGGAAATCAAGACACACGGTAGTGTGTCGTGCGGCCCAAGAAGCCGGCGCGTAACACCCGTGAGTATATTGACAGGAAGAAAGAAAACGCAATTTTCGCACCTCCGTAGCTCTGTGCTTCCTTGATGAAACAAGACGATTTTTGCTGTGGACATGCCCCCCAACTGCAGCACTCTACATTCCAAATTTGAGCGAAATCGCTTCGCGCGTTCCCGAGATATGCGACTTCAAAAATTGGCTGAGTTTCTTCGTTTTTTTCTTCTTCTTCTTCTTATTTTTCTTTTTCTTGTCGCACACTTACAAAAACTGCTATAAAACTCGAACGCGTTATCCGATTGCCTTGAAATTTGGCACACAGAAGGGGGGTATAAAGGCGCATCTCGGTACCAACTTTGGCTGGAATACCATAAACAGACAAAGAGTTATGAGCGATTATGCACGAAAAATAACACCAATATGTTGTCACGCCTACAGGGTAAACCGCGTATGGGAAGAAGCTGAAAATCGGTGGGTGAATAGGTTAACTATTGAACCTCAAACCTTTTGTGGTTTGAAAGAAATCGAGCTAAAAACCAGGAAGATACAGCGAAAAAATCAACAGTGTGTAACAATTACGCAATCGAGATTAGCTAATTTTTAATATTTTTATTTTATTATTATTATTATTATTATGCTTGCCACGCCTACCAGGTAAACCGCTTGGGGTAATGCTTTCAAAATCGCTGTACAGATGGAGTTATCATCTTAGAAAGGCTCTTCAATGGTGTAGAAGAATCAGACTTAAATCCACGGAGTTATAACACGAAATCCAACTTGGTGTAGCAAGTGCGAGATCGAGATACTCTAATAGAGCAGTCATCCTAATAGAGCAGTCACCCTGAACAGAATTAAAGAGATCAGTTAGAAATAAGTAACCTGTATAGAGATCAGCTACAAACAAATCACCCTGTAGAGAGTTCAGCTACAAACAATTCACCCTGTTAAAACATCAGTTAGAAGAAGATTTCTTGTAGAGAGTTCAGATACAAACAAATCACCCTGTTGAAAGATCAGCTAGAAGATGTCACCTTGTAGATAGTTCAGTTACAAAGAAACCACCATGTAGAGAATTCAGCTACAAACTAGTGACCCTGTAGATACATCAGCTAGAAGAAGTTACCTTGTAGAGAGTTCAGCTACAAAGAAACCATTCTGTAAAGAGCTCAGCTGCAAACAAATCACCTATACAGAATTCAGCTACAAACAAATCACCCTGTAGAGAGATCAGCTAGAAGAAGTTACCTTGTAGACAGTTCAGCTACAAACAAATCATCCTGTAGAGAGATCAGCTAGAAGAAGTTACCTTGTAGATAGTTCAGCTACAAACAATTCACCCTGTACAGAGCTCAGTTAAAAGAGGTTTCCTTGTAAAAAGTTCAGCTACAAACAAATCACCCTGTAGAGAGATAAGTAAGAAGAAGTTACCTTGTAGATCGTTCTGCTACAAACAATTCACCCTGTAAAGAGATCAGCTAGAAGAAGTTACCTTGTAGAGAGTTCAGCTACAAAGAAACCATCATGTAGAGAATTCAGCCGCAAACAAATCATGTATAGAGAGTTCAGCTACAAACAAATCTCCCTGTAGAGAGATCAGCTAGAAGAAGTTTCCTTGTAGAGAGTTCTGCTACAAACAAATCACCCTGTAGAAAGATCAGCTAGAAGAAATCACCTCGTAGAGAGTTCAGCTTCAAAGAAACAATCATGTGAGAGTTCAGGTACAAACAAATTGTCCTGTAGAGAGATCAGCTAGAAGAAGTTACCTTGTAGAGAGTTCAGCTACAAAGAAACCATCATGTAGATAGTTCAGGTACAAACAAATCACCCTGTAGAAAGATCAGCTATAGAAGAAATCACCTTGTAGAGAGTTCAGCTACAAAGAATCTATCGTGTAGAGAGTTTAACTACAAACAAATCACCCTGTAGAAAGATCAGCTATAGAAGAAATCACCTTGTAGAGAGTTCAGCTACAAAGAAACCATCATGTAGAGAGTTCAGCTACAAACAAATCGGCCTGTAGAGAGATCAGCTAGAAGAAATTACCTTGTAGAGAGTTCAGCTACAAAGAAACAATCATGTAGAGAGTTCAGCTGCAAACAAATCACCTGTAGAGAGTTCAGCTAGAAACAAGTCACCCTGTAGAGAGATCAGCTAGAAACAAGTCACCTTGTAGAGAGTTCAGCTAGAAGAAGTAACATTGTAGAGCTACAAAGAAGCTACCATGTAGAGTTCAGCTGCAAACAAATCACCCTGTAGAGAACTCAGCTACAAACAAATCGCCCTGTAGAAAGATTAGCTAGAAGAAGTTACTTTATAGGGAGTTCAGCTATGAACAGATCACCCTGTAGAGAGTTCAGCTACAAACAAATCACCCTGTAGAGAGTTAAGTTACAAAGAAACCACCATGTAGAGAGTTCAGCTGCAAAAAAAATCAATCACTCTGTAGAGAGTTCAGCTAGAAGAAGTCACCTTGTAGAGAGTTAAGCTGCAAATAAATCACCCTGTAGAGAATTCAGCTACAAACAAATCACCCTGTAGAAAGATCAGCTAGAAGAAGTTACCTTGTAGAGAGTTCAGCTACAAAGAAACCACCATGTAGAGAGTTCAGCTGCAAACAAATCACCTGTAGAGAATTCAGCTAGAAACAAGTCACCCTGTAGAGAGTTCAGCTAGAAACAAGTCACCCTGTAGAGAGTTCAGCTAGAAGAAGTCACATTGTAGAGAGTTCAGCTACAAAGAAACTACCACGTAGAGAATCCAGCTGCAAACAAATCATCCTGTAGAGAGTTCAGCTAGAAGAAGTCACCTTTTAGAGAGTTCAGCTACAAAGCAACCACCATGTAAAGAGTTCAGCTGCAAAAAACTCAATCACCTTGTAGAAAGATCGGCTAGAAGAAGTTACCTTGTAGAGAGTTCAGCTACAAAGAAACCACCATGTAGAGAGTTCAGCTGCAAACAAATCACCTGTAGAGAGTTCAGCTAGAAACAAGTCACCCTGTAGAGAGTTCAGCTAGAAGAAGTCACATTGTAGAGAGTTCAGCTACAATGAAACTCCCATGTAGAGAGTTCAGCTGCAAACAAATCACCCTGTAGAGAACTCAGCTACAAACAAATATGCAGTGAAAAAGATCAGCTAGAAGAAGTTACCTTGTAGAGAGTTCAGCTACAACGAAACCACCATGTAGAGAGTTCAGCTACAAACAAATCACCTGTAGAGAGTTCAGCTAGAAACAAGTCACCCTGTAGAGAGATCAGCTAGAAACAAGTCACCTTGTAGAGAGTTCAGCTAGAAGAAGTCACATTGTAGAGAGTTCAGCTACAAAGAAACCACCATTTAGAGAGTTCAGCTGCAAACAAATCACCCAGTAGAAAGTTCAGCTATGAACAGATCACCCTGTTGAGAGTTCAGTTAGAAACAAGGAATCCTGTAGAGAAATCACCTAGAAGTATCGCCTTGTAGAGTTCAGCTACAAACAAATCACCTGTAGAGAGTTCAGCTACAAACAAATCACCCTGTAGAGAGATCAGCTAGAAGAAGTTACCTTGTAGGGATTTCAGCTACAAACAAATCACCCTGTAGAGAGTTCAGCTACAAAGAAACTATTCTGTAAAGAGCTCAGCTGCAAACAAATCACTTGTACAGGATTCAGCTACAAACAAATTGCCCTGTAGAGAGATCAGCTAGAAGAAATTACCTTGTAGATAGTTCAGCTACAAACAAATCACCCTGTAGAAAGATCAGTTAGAAGAAGTTACCTTGGAGAAAGTTCAGCTACAAAGAAACCATTTTGTAAAGAGCTCAGCTGCAAACAAATCACCTGTACAGAATTCAACTACGAACAAATCACCCTGTAGAGATCAGCTAGAAGAAGTTACCTTGTAGATAGTTCAGCTACAAACAAATCTCCCTGTAGAGAGATCAGCTAGAAGAAATTACCTTGTAGAGAGTTCAGCTACAAAGAAACCACCATGTAGAGAGTTCAGCTGCAAAGAAATCACCCTGTAGAAAATTCTGCCAGAAACAAATTGCCCTGTAGAAAGATCAGTTAGAAGAAGTTACCTTTTAGAGAGTTCAGCTACAAAGAAACCATTCTGTAAAGAGCTCAGCTGCAAACAAATCACCTATACAAAATTCAGCTACAAACACATCACCTGTAGAGAGATCAGCTAGAAGAAGTTACCTTGTAGATCGTTCAGCTACAAACAATTCACCCTGTAGAGAGAGCAATTAGAAGAAGTCACCTTGTAGACTGTTCAGTTACAAAGAAACCACCATGGAGATTTCTGTAATCAATATATGTGACCGGATTTGCGAAAAGGGGTCTTCCACACACATCCAATTCCGTAAATGTTGGAGACCATAACTCAGTGTTCAAGTAACATAATTATTAACCTGAACATTTCACCATGTATTCAGCTATAGTGGTGCTCACCACTGCCCAAATATCAAGGCAATAGCTCTTTCCAATCTGAAGTTATCAATTGTCAAAGTTGGCAAATTGGACCCCTTTTCGCAAATCCGGTCACATATGTATTATACAGTATATATAATTTGTACATTTACTGATAAAATATTTAAAGTACATCTACTTCATCTTTTCTTCTTCCTGTAGTAAAGAAAAAAACATAGGTTAAAAAAGTCCCAAAGCTGGCCATAGGCCGGCTTTGGGGTATACAAATACAAAAAGAAATGAAATCTAATCCAAAACAGCCAAGCTGTAAAAAAAGTGTGCGGCCCTCAGAAAGGCTATGGTGAAAAAAGATGTGAAATCCAAGGTGGCGGCCAAGAAATGGCTGTGATGGTAGGTTAGTGGTAAAAATTTTAATAACGACAATTCAGGTGAATTTTTGTGAAGCGGCACAAAAATTCACCTGAATTGTCATTATTAAAATTTTTACCACTAACCTACCATCACAGCCATTTCTTGGCCGCCACCTTGGATTTCACATCTTTTTTCACCATAGCCTTTCTGAGGGCCGCACACTTTTTTTACAGCTTGGCTGTTTTGGATTAGATATACTTTTCCAGCACTGAGATATGACCTGTATAGTGATGGAGTGTAGTTTGTGCCCACATGCCCTGTTTTCGCAGGCCCGGTCACATATTATGTGTCCTCGGACAACATGCGACCACATGTCTGACCAACAGTGGACAGCATTTCTTCTTTCTTCTTCTTCTTATTTTTCTTTTTCTTGTCGCACACTTACAAAAACTGCTATAAAACTCGAACGCCATATCCGATTGCCTTGAAATTTGGTACACAGAAGGGGGATATAAAGGCGCATCTCGGTACCAACTTTGGCTGGAATACGATAAACAAGCAAAGAGTCATGAGCGATTATTCACGAAAAATAACACCAATATGTTGTCACGCCTACAGGGTAAACCACGTATGGGAAGAAGCTGAAAATCGGTGGGTGAATAGGTTAACTATTGAACCTCAAACCTTTTGTGGTTTGAAAGAAATCGAGCTAAAAAACAGGAAGATACAACGAAAAAACCAACAGTGTGTAACAATTACGCAATCGAGATTAGCTAATAAAAAACGACTGCTTGCCACGCCTACCAGATAAACCGCTTGGGGTAATGCTTTGAAAATCGTTGTACAGTTGGAGTAATGCTCTTAGAAAGGCTCATCAATGGTGTAGAAGAATCAGACTTAAAGCTACGGAGTTATAACACGAAATCCAACTTGGAGCAGTAAGTGCGAGATCGAGATACTCTAATAGAGCAGTCATCCTAATAGAGCAGTCACCCTGAAGAGAATTCAAGAGATCAGCTAGAAACAAGAAACCTGTATAGAGATCAGCTACACACAAGTCACCCTGTAGAGAGATCAGCTAGAAGAAGTTACCTTGTAGGGAGTTCATGCAACTATGGAAAGGGATAGTTCAGCTAGAAAAAATTAGCTTGTAGAGTTCAGCTACAAAGAAACCACCATGTAAAGAGTTCAGCTACAAACAAATCGCCCTGTGGAGAGATCAATAGAAGAAGTTACCTTGCAGAGAGTTCAGCTACAAAGAAACCATCATGTAGAGAGTTCAGCTACAAACAAATCTCCCTGTAGAGAGATTAGCTAGAAGAAGTTACCTTGTAGAGCGTTCAGCTGCAAAGAAACCATCATGTAGAGAGTTCAGCTACAAACAAATCTCCCTGTAGAGAGATCAGCTAGAAGAAGTTACCTTGTAGAGAGTTCAGCTTCAAACAAATCACCCTGTAGAAAGATCAGCTAGAAGAGGTCACCTTGTAGAGAGTTCAGTTACAAAGAAACCACCATGTAGAGAGCTCAGCTACAAACTAGTGACTTTGTAGAGACATCAGCTAAAAGAAGTTACCTTGTAGAGAGTTCAGCTACAAAAAAACCATTCTTTAAAGAGCTCAGCTGCAAACAAATCACCTGTATAGAATTCAGCTACAAATAAATCACCGTGAAGAAAGATGAGCTAGAAAAAGTTACCTTGTAGAGAGTTCAGTTACAAAGAAACCACCATGTAGAGAATTCAGCTACAAACTAGTGACCCTGTAAAGACATCAGCTAGAAGAAGTTACCTTGAAAGAGTTCAGCTACAAAGAAACCATTATTTAAAGAGCTCATCTGCAAACAAATCACCTATACAGAATTCAGCTACAAACAAATCACCATGTAGCGAGATCTGCTAGAAGAAGTTATCTTGTAGATAGTTCAGCTACAAGCAAATCACCCTGTAGAGAGATCAGCTAGAAGAAGTTTACTTGTAAAGAGTTCAGCTACAAAGAAACCATCATTTAGAGAGTTCAGCTTCAAACAAATCACCTGTAGAGAGTTCAGCTACAAACAAATCTCCCTGTAGAGAGATCAGCTAGAAGAAGTTACCTTGTAGAGAGTTCAGCTACAAACAAATCACCCTGTAGAAAGATCAGCTAGAAGAAGTCACCTTGTAGAAAGTTCAGTTACAAAGAAACCAAGATGTAGAGAGTTCAGCTACAAACTAGTCACCTTGTAGATACATCAGCTAGAAGAAGTTACCTTGTAGAGAGTTCAGCTACAAAGAAACCATTCTGTTTAGAGCTCAGCTGCAAACAAATCACCTGTACAGAATTCAGCTACAAACAAATCACCCTGTAGAGAGGTCAGTTAGGAGAAGTTACCTTGTAGAGACTTCAGCTACAAAGAAACTATTCTGTAAAGAGCTCAGCTGCAAACAAATCACCTGTACAGAATTCAGCTACAAACAAATCACCCTGTAGAGAGATCAGTTAGGAGAAGTTACCTTGTAGAGAGTTCAGTTACATAGAAACCATCATTTAGAGAGTTCAGCTTCAAACAAAACACCTGTAGAGAGTTCAGCTACAAACAAATCACCTTGTAGAGAGATCAGCTAGAAGAAGTTACCTTGTAGATCGTTCAGCTACAAACAAATCACCCTGTAGAGAGATCAGCTAGAAGAAATTACTTTGTAGAGAGTTCAGCTACAAAGAAACCACCATGTAGAGAGTTCAGCTGCAAAGAAATCACCCTGTATAAAATTCTGCCACAAGCAAATTGCCCTGTAGAAAGATCAGTTAGAAGAAGTTACCTTTTAGATAGTTCAGCTACTAACAGATCTCCCTGTAGAGAGATCAGCTAGAAGAAATTATCTTGTAGAGAGTTCAGCTACAAAGAAACCACCATGTAGAGAGTTCAGCTGCAAAGAAATCACCCTGTAGAAAATTCTGCCAGAAACAAATTGCCCTGTAGAAAGATCAGTTAGAAGAAGTTACCTTTTACAGAGTTCAGCTACAAAGAAACCATTCTGTAAAGAGCTCAACTGCAAACAAATCACCTGTACAGAATTCAGCTACAAACAAATCACCCTGTAGAGAGATCAGCTAGAAGAAGTTACCTTGTAGATAGTTCAGCTACAAACAAATCTCCCTGTAGAGAGATCAGCTAGAAGAAATTACCTTGTAGAGAGTTCAGCTGCAAAGAAATCACCACTGCCCAAATTTCAAGGCAATAGCTCTTTCCAATCTGAAGTTATCAATTGTCAAAGTTGGCAAATTGGATGTGTGGTAGGCATGAGGCTATTATGCTCCAAAAATTGAGCATTATGCTTTTGAGCAGTGCTCAAAAAATCACCTATTATGCTTTTGAGAATTGCCCATTATTCCCAAAATTATGCCACCATAATTGGCTAATAATGCCAGTTCATTGCTGTATCAGGCCATTTTCATTGATGTTTAAGCTTCAAATAGTCTTGAATTCTTTAGCTGGTTGCTGTATTAGAGTATTTCATTTCAATGTGACTGCTTTATTAGAGTAACTAATATTCAGTGACTGTTCTATTAGCGTTTCTGACTGCTCTATTAGACTATCTCGATCTTTTTTAATGGAATTGTGCAATCTGCAGATTTTCCTACTGTTAAAGCTTTATAATCACCTCAAAATGCTAGCATAATTCCTGATTCCCACACATACCTATTATTCCCGAAATTATGCCGGCATAATCGCCGCATCCCTAATGTGTGGAAGGCCCCTTTTCGCAAATCCGGTCACATATGTATTATATGTGACCGGATTTGCGAAAAAGGGTCTTCTACACACATCCAATTCTATGAACTTGAATGACCATACCTTTGTGCTCAAAGAAGATACTAACCTGAAATTTTGTTCATGTATTAACCTATGTTGTTACTCATCACTGTCCAAATTTCAAGGCAATACTATTTTCCTATCTGACATTATGAACTGCCAAAGATCGTAAATTGGATGTGTGTGGAAGACCCCTTTTCGCAAATCCGGTCACATATATATAATTTGTACATTTACTGATAAAATATTTAAAGTACATCTACTTCATCTTTTCTTCTTCCTATAGTAAAGAAAAAAAACATAGGTTAAAAATGTCCCAAAGCTGGCCATAGGCCGGCTTTGGGGTATACAAATACAAAGAGAAATGAAATCTAATCCAAAACAGCCAAGCTGTAAAAAAAGTGTGCGGCCCTCAGAAAGGCTATGGTGAAAAAAGATGTGAAATCCAAGGTGGCAGCCAAGAAATGGCTGTGATGGTAGGTTAATGGTAAAAATTTTAATAACGACAATTCAGGCGAATTTTTGTGCCGCTTCACAAAATTTACCTGAATTGTTATTATTAAAATTTTTACCATTAACCTACCATCACAGCCATTTCTTGGCCGCCACCTTGGATTTACATCTTTTTTCACCATAGCCTTTCTGAGGGCCACACACTTTTTTACAGCTTGGCTGTTTTGGATTAGATTGTTATAACATCCCACCTGTAATACCATCATTTATCTCTTGTTTCACCACTTTTATCGCTTGGATCCCTACTTCATTTTTAAATTAATAGTTTTATGTGACCGGGTTTGTAAAAAGGGATCTTCCACACACGTCCAATTCTATGAACTTGGAAGATCATAACTCAGTGCAAAACATATCAATCTGAAAAATATTTCCATCCACTAAGCTGTGTGAGTGTTCACAACCAACAAAAATTAATTTCAAGTCAATAACCTATTTGTATTTTATAAGGCCCCAAAACCAGCCTATGGCTGACTTCGGGGTTTGTTTTTACTCACATTTATTCAGACACTGATAATCAAGACACATGGTAGTGTGTCGTACAACCAAGAAAGCCGGCACATTGATTTTTTTTGCATACTTTGCAAAAATTGCTAAAGGTACCAAATGCAAATGTGTAACTCAATTGTCTTGATCTTTGGTACAAATGAAGAGCATGTAACAGTGGATTCACTTACCAAGTTTGCTGTGAATCTGAGGAATATCCAAGGAGTTATGAGCATTTATTGACGTAAAAAAATATCAAACATCTGTCATAGCTACAGGGTAAACCAAGTATAGGAATAACTTGAAATTGGTGTGTAGATAGGCTGATCATCGTAGCAGTGCCTTTTGGTAGTTTGAATACAACAGAGTTGCAGTGACAAAGTTATAAAGCAAAAACCAAACAAATATAAAGTTGTGGGATCAAAATACTCTAATAGAGCAGTCACCACGGAGTTGTACAAAAAATGTCATTAAAAAAACTTACCAGAGTGCACACTAGGGACCTCCATATCTAACATCTACATCCTTAACCACTGAACCACTGCTACCTTGGCTGATCACCTCATTTAATTTCTGCTTTATAAATTTGTGACAAAACAAGGCTTCCACACACATCCAATTGTCTGACTTTAACAAACTGTAACTTGACTATTCAGCAAGCTATTGGCCTAACATTTTCACAAAGTCCTTCCCTAGTATAGTAGAATACCAGGTTAAAAGTTGAAACTAATGGCATACTCCTACATTGAGTTATGGTACTTTATAAAGTCATAAAAGTGGATGTGTGTGGAAGCCTTGTTTTGTCAAATTAGGTGACATTTTATAAGTCTGTCTTCAATAATCATCATTGTATCTGCATAGAAAAGAAGAAATCTGAGTAAAAACAAACCTCAAAGTCAGCCATAGGCTGGTTTCAGAGTTTTATAAAGTACAAATCCACACAAAAACAGCCAAGCTGTGAAAAAATGGTGCAGCCTTAAAATCCTGTGTGAAAAAAGTTGTGAAATCAAAGGTGGCAGCCAAGAAACGGCTGCAATGATGTTAATGCTAATAAAATTTAATAATGGCTATGTGCATTGTTAAAATTAGGCTGTGCCTAGAGTCACGGCAATCACGTGAATAAAAAAAAACTTAGACAAAAAACCTAAGAAAATGAAAAAAATAAAAGTTTGGCTAAAGCTAGGATTGAACCCAGGACATCCTATACTCTAGCCCAGCGCTCTACCAGTGTATCACTGCGGTTCCAGCTACCCTACTCCCTTAGTTTGTACCTTATATATGTTATTCATGAAGAAGCCTATATAAATAACACCAATAAAGAAGAAACTAAACCTGAACCCTTACCCTAACCCTAAAGTACAAGGCGCATCCCCTAAAGTCGAATGCTCGGGGCATACTACCAGGCGCATCCCCTAAAGTTGAATGCTCGGGGAATACTACTAGGCGCGTGCCCTAAAGTCGAATGCTCGGGGAATACTAGACACTGCCAACCCTAGCTCGCCTCAAACTCAACAAAAACTTACCTTCATACAACTACTGTGTGAATTCTGGTTGACTGTGCCGTGACTTTAGCACCTGTCATGGTGCCGTGACTCTAGGCACAGCATTAAAATGAACATCATTGCAGCCATTTCTTGGCTGCCACCTTTGATTTAACAACTTTTTTCACCCAGGTTTTTTAAGGCCACACCATTTTTTCACAGCTTGGCTGTTTTGGTGTGGATTATTGAAGACAGAATTATAAATGTACCAATATTGGCACCTACTCTACTTACCTCACATAAAACATTTTAATCAGTGGCGTATCTAGACATTTTACTTTACCTGGGCACTGGGTGGGCACACCACTTAGCCAAGCAACACACATACACATGCTCATCTTCATATGGACATCAATATAGCGTCTAAAATATGTTGTGCATCACTATCTATGTGCTATACCTACATTAACCAGTGGTGGATCTAGGATTCTTAAAAGGGGTTTCTGAAAATTGGTATAGCTAAATAAGGCATCTGATAGCAATTCTCCAGAAAATTTTTGAGACTTTAGAAGCTTTGAGAGGGATTTTAAGCTATTTTTGGTTAGCAATTACAATATATTCAATGCTTTAAACTGTAAATAGTTACTAAGTACTATAGCTAACTATAGGGAAAATATGGTGACTACAAGCTGTAGCTTTGATTGCTCTATTAGAATAGTTACTTGACTGCTCTATTAGAGTATCTCGATCGTTTTTAATGTAGTGGGAGATGAAAAGTGAAGTGTTGCTGAGGGTTTAATAACTATAAATGGTGTTAGTTAAGTGCAACTGCATGCATGCTGCTGGTATATAGTTGTTTGCTATGACAAATTGTCAATACAATAATGTTTATGCATTGAGAATGCCACTAAGCTAAATTTAAACGGGGGTTTCTGTCGAAACTCCAGAAACCCATCTAAATCCGCCACTGTTAACTGCATGCAGGATAGCTAATAACACCCTACTTGATACAAACGTTAGCTACTATCGTCTTCTTCACACACAGTACGCTGGAGGAAACTTTGAAGTTTCACACAGCCACATCTCAAAACGTCTCAAAAGTTGCTCTTGTCTGTTCACATCTTCGTCTTGAATGGGCACTATTCACCACACATTCATTTGGTCTGTCACGATGCTGCAGTTGGTAGTCATGTGATCTTCCTTCTATTAAGTGCCATACATTGCCAATACCACAATCGAAACCAATGCAAGATCGCCGTTCTCCTCTGAAAAAGGCTTGAGTTGACATGGATTAGAGCTACGTAAGTTGTGCTAGTTATTCTTTACAATCAAAATTGCTATAAATGGTTACTCAACATTGATGTTGAATATCTTTTACCAGGGCACGATTCAAATTAACTAGGGCCCAGGCCTGGGTAGGCCCGGGTGTAGATACGCCACTGATTTTAATGCTGCCATGCATTAAACACCAGCACTGGTCATGTAGCTATGTAGCATGCAATGTTATCTAATCCAAAACAGCCAAGCTGTAAAAAAGGAGTGCGGCCCTCAAAAAGGCTATGGTTAAAACAGATGTGAAATCCAAAGTGGCGGCCAAGAAATGGCTGTGATGGTAGGTTAATGGTAAAACTTTTAATAACGACAATTCAGGTGAATTTTTGTGCCGCTTGGTCTTGGCACAAAATTCACCTGAATTGTTGTTATTAATTTTTTTACCATTAACCTACCATCACAGCCATTTCTTGGCCGCCACCTTGGATTTCACATCTATTTTCACCATAGCCTTTTTGAGGGCCGCACTCCGTTTTTACAGCTTGGCTGTTTTGGACTAGATTTCATTTCTATTTGTATATCCCAAAGCCGGCCTATGGCCGGCTTTGGGGCTTTTTTAACCTTTTTTTTTTCTTTGCCACAGGAAGAAGAAAAGATGAAGCAGATGTACTTTAAATATTTCTGATTTATCAGTAAATGTACAAATTATATAATTATATAATTCATATATTTATCGCATAACTTTCCATGGTGGTTTCTTTGTAACTGAATACTCTACAAGGTGACTTCTTCTAGCTGCTTTCTCTACAGGGTGAATTGTTTGTAGCTGAACGATCTACAAGGTAACTTCTTCTAGTTGATCTCTCTACAGGGTGATTTGTTTGTAGCTGAACTATCTACAAGGTAACTTCTTCTAGCTGCTCTTTCTACAGGGTGATTTGTTTGTAGCTGAATTCTGTACAGGTGATTTGTTTGCAGCTGAGCTGTTTACAGAATGGTTTCTTTGTAGCTGAACTCTCTACAAGGAAACTTCTTCTAGCTAATCTCTCTACAGGGAGATTTGTTTGTAGCTGAACTCTCTACAGGTGATTTATTTTCAGCTGAACTCTCTACATGATGGTTTCTTTGTAGCTGAACTCTCTACAAGGTAACTTCGTCTAGCTGATCTCTCTACAGGGCAATTTGTTTGTAGCTGAACTCTCTACAAGGTGACTTCTTCTAGCTGATCTGTCTATAGGGTGAATTGTTTGTAGCTGAACTATCTACAAAGTAATTTCTTCTAGCTGATCTCTCTACAGGGTGATTTGTTTGTAGCTGAATTCTGTACAGGTGATTTGTTTGTAGCTGAGCTCTTTACAGAATGGTTTCTTTGTAGCTGAACTCTCTACAAGGTAACTTCTTCTAGCTGAACTCTCTACATGGTGGTTTGTTTGTAGCTGAAATCTCTACAAGGTAACTTCTTCTAGCTGATCTTTCTACAAGGTGATTTGATTGTAGCTGAACTATCGACAAGGTAACATCTTCTAGCTGATCTCTCTACAGGGTGATTTGTTTGTAGCTGTCACGGATACGCGAAATAACTTGCCTACTGGCATAACTGATGTGAGTGATCAGGCCCAACAACATGAACAATCATGCCCTGCACATGTCAGCAATGACTCAGCAGAACAGTACATAGTGTAAATTTTTACTTTGTACTTAGTCAGCTTATTCTAGAATATTCTTTGTAAATAGTAACTAGTATAAAAGCAGAGTTGTATTGTTAGGAGTAGTGGAGAATCAGAGTGTATGACAGTGTGTGTAAGAATAAGAGAAGAAATATATGCTGACAATAGATAAGAAGATATAGATAACAGGCTTGATCGGGGCAATTCCTGTCGAGATCGCGACAGTAGCTAAACTCTCTACAAGGAAACTTCCTTCTAGTTGATCTCTCTACAGCAAGATTTGTTTGTAGCTGAACTCTCTACAGGTGATTTATTTTCAGCTGAACTCTCTACATGATGGTTTCTTTGTAGCTGAACTCTCTACAAGGTAACTTCTTCTAGCTGATCTCTCTACAGGGCGATTTGTTTGTAGCTGAACTCTCTACATGGTTGTTTCTTTGTAGCTGAATTCTACAAAGTAATTTCTTCTAGCCGATCTCTCTACAGGGTGATTTGTTTGTAGCTGAATTCTGTACAGGTGATTTGTTTCTAGCTGAACTCTCTACAAGGTAACTTCTTCTAGCTGATCTTTCTACAAGGTGATTTGTTTGTAGCTGAACTATCTACTAGGTAACATCTTCTAGCTGATCTCTGAACATGGTGGTTTGTTTGTAGCTGAACTCTCTACAAGGTAACTTCTTCTAGCTGATCTTTCTACAAGGTGATTTGTTTGTAGCTGAACTATCTACAAGGTAACATCTTCTAGCTGATCTCTGAACAGGGTGAATTGTTTGTAGCTGAACTCTCTACAAGGTAAATTCTTCAAGCTGATGTCTCTACAAGATCACTAGTTTGTAGCTGAACTCTCTACATGGTGGTTTCTTTGTAACTGAACTCTCTACAAGGTTACTTCTTCTAGCTGATCTTTCTACAGGGTGATTTGTTTGTAGCTGAACTCTCTACAAGGAAACTTCTTCTAGTTGATCTCTCTACATGGAGATTTGTTTGTAGTTGAACTCTCTACAGGTGATTTATTTTCAGCTGAACTCTCTACATGATGGTTTCTTTGTAGCTGAACTCTCTACAAGGTAACTTCTTCTAGCTGATCTCTCTACAGGGCGATTTGTTTCTAGCTGAACTCTCTACAGGTTGACTTGTTTGTAGCTGATCTCTGTACAGGTTACTTGTTTCTAGCTGATCTCTTGAATTCTCTTCAGGGTGACTGCTCTATTAGGATGACTGCTCTATTAGAGTATCTTGATCTTGCACTTGCTACACCAAGTTGGATTTCGTGTTATAAATCCGTGGCTTTAAGTCTGATTCTTCTACACCATTGAAGAGCCTTTCTAAGATGATTACTCCATCTGTACAGCGATTTTTCAAAGTATTACCCCAAGCGGTTTATCTGGTAGGCGTGACAAGTAGTCGTTTTTTATTAGCTAATCTCGATTGCATAATTGTTACATACTGTTGGTTTTTTCGTTGTATCTTCCTGGTTTTTAGCTCGATTTCTTTCAAACCACAAAAGGTTTGAGGTTCAATAGTTAATCTATTCACCCGCCGATTTTCAGCTTCTTCCCAAACGCGGTTTACCCTGTAGGCGTGACAACATATTGGTGTTATTTTTCGTGAATAATCGCTCATAACTCTTTGCCTGTTTATAGTATTTCAGCCAAAATTGGTACAGAGATGTGCCTTTATATCCCCCTGCTATGTGCCAAATTTCAAGGCAATCGGATATTGCGTTCGCATTTTATAGCAGTTTTTGTAAGTGTGCGAAAAGAGGAAGAAAAATTAGAAAAAAAAATGAAAAAACTAAGCCAATTTTTGAAGTAGAATATCTCGGGAACGCTTGAAGCAATTTCGCTCAAATTTGGAATGTGGAGTGCTGCAGTTGGAGGGCGTGTCCACAGCAAAAATTGTCTTGTTTTATCTAGGCAGCACAGAGCTACGGAGGTGCGAAAATTTCGTTTTCTTCCTGTCAATATACTCACGGGTGTTGTGCGCCGGCTTCTTGGGCCGCACTACACACTACCGTGTGTCTTGATGTTACTTTTAAAGATCACGAGGTATATATTGAAATTAATGATGCAATGTTTGTATGTAAGAGTTTAGCTCAATTATTCAGTGAGTCTTCATTACCAGTGCCTTCAACATGCTATAAAGAACAAACAAAAGCATTGGTACTTGCTTTTCATGCAGGACAACTAATGTAACATAATAATACATTAGGAACCAAAATTAATGTCCTATATTGTTGTGTAGCATGCATGTTGATAGTGCTTTAAAGTGAATATGCAGAGTTAGCTAAACTCAGTACATGCAAGCTGAATAGAGTTTGTGCATAAAAAATTGCATGGAACAAATAGAACAACAAGGTGCATCAAAAAGTCCTAAAAGAGAAAACATTATGACCTAGGTGGGGATCAAACCCAGGTTGGTTATGGGGTTAAGGAAGTTGCACAAATCACCACAGTTGTTTGTCTGTGGGTTTTGTCTGGAATATAGCTCAACGTTTCAGAGATCCTTATATACACCAGTACCTTCATTGCTTTATAAAGAACAAACAAAAGCCCATACTGATTTGCTACTGCAACACTCAAGCTGCCCGGCATGTAATTTCACTGAAATCCTGCTTTGAAATGTGCTTTGCTTGCCAAGATACTATCAGCTAAAAGTTGAGTTTTAAAAGATGTGTACAAAAGGTACTGAAAAAAATGTGCCAACATGAAGATTCGAACCCATGACCTCCTAGATGCTAGTCAGGTGTTGAACAGTTTGTGCTGTAGTTTTCAAAGGAATGTTGCTCAAGTTTTCTTTACACCTTGACCTTCTACATGCAGTAGAGAATGAACAGAAACATGCACAAACTTGTGACAATTTGAAGAGTAGCTGGATGATGAGTGCTTCATTATTAGAACTGATTGTGTTGATCTGAACTAAGTTTGGTGACTTAGCAGTATGGCAGTCAGACAGACAGACAGACGGATTTAAGCTTTATAATAGATAGTATTGCATGCTTTAGTTCAATATTTTTCTGTGAAAAGGGGTCTTATAGCCTTTCCAAATTTCCAAGTTTGACAGGTCATAACTCATCATGTGTTTAATCTATTGTCTTATCGCCCATGTCAGCAGATTCGATTTTTCACCAAGAGTGCAAAGCTACATGAATAAACTATCAAATTTCACAATCAGAACGAGGTGGTCTGCTTTTGCTGGCTGCTTTTCCCAAGCCCAGTGGAAATCTGTATGTGCGGTGTGGGGCCTTAATAGAGTTCTGGTCAGCCTGGGGATGGTTGTATAGCTCTGTGGTTTTGAATAAAGACCTGTGGTGTGAATTTCCTTTCATTTAACCCAGTTTTGATACCTGAATAGCCCATAACTTGGTCTAATTCATCTCTATGCCTTCCTTTACATTTTAAACAGCCTTCAGATCCCTGCCACCCTCCCCTTTTGGAGGTCACCTGATACATATTTAAAATGGTAGGTTGGCTATTTGCACAGTGGATTTCCTGGAAAGTAAGGAATTGGTGTAAACGTGTGAAAAATTAGTACACATAGCTTCAACCACTGGCGAGCTAAATACTTAAAACCAGCATTTCTTGATACTTTTAAAATGTTGGTTTTCCCAAACTGGGTCACAAATACAGTCTAAAGCAGTTATACAGGCACAATATGTAGTCTATAAACTCTCAGGTCTAAATATCTTGGTACCAAGTTTGGCTGGAATATGATAAACAGTCAAGGAGTTGTTAGTGATTATTCACAACAAAAATTATACCAACATGTTGTCATGCCTACAGGGTAAACTGCTTATGGGAAGAAGCTGAAATTCAGTATGTGGATAGGTTAATTATGGAGCCTCAAACATTTTGTAGTTTGAAAGAAATTTAGTTAAAGATCATGAAGATACAGCGAAAAAAAACCAACAGTGTGTAACATTTATGCAGTCAAGATTTGCTAATAAAAAGTGATTACTTACCACGCCTCCCAGATAAACTGCTAAAGGGAATGATTAGAAAATTGGAGTATAGATGGATTAATCATCTTAAAAGGGCCCTTCAACGGTTTAGAAGAATCAGACCTAAAGCCACTGAGTTATATGACAAAATCCAACTCCATGTAGAAAGTGTAGAGAGATCAGCTAGTAACAAGTCACCCTGTAGAGAGTTCAGCGAGAAACATGTCATCCTGTAAGAAAATGAGCTAGAAACAAGTCACCCTGTAAAGAGATTGGCTAGTAACAAGTCATTCTATGGATAATTCAACTACATTTCAAATCATCTTGTAGAGAGATCAGCTAGAAACAAGTCACAATGTGGAGAGTTTATCTGTATGCAAACACAAGTCAAAATGTAGAGAATTCAGCTAGAAACAAGTCATAAACAAGTGAGAGTCCAGTTACAGAAAGTCACTCTGTAGATAGTTCTGCTACTTACAAGTCAACCTTTTAATATAGAGAATTCAGCTAAAAACAAGTTAGAGAATTCACGATAACCTTTGGAAAGAGATAATGTGATTTGATATAGTAATCATTGTTAAAATGCATAAAATTTATTAAATTGCAGTTATCAACATATTAAATATTCAGCTCTTGATCAATTCCTCCTTTCTGAAGTAAAGAAAAAAGACAAGTAAAAGAAGCTCCAAAGCCACCAATAGGTTGGCTTTGGAGTATACAAATACAAAAAGAAGTGATATCTAAACAAAAACAGCCAAGCTGTGAAAAAAAGATGCAAAATTTTGGTTCCATTTGCTCTTGGCACCAAATTCACCTGAATGGTCATAATTAAAATTTTTAACATTTACCTGCCACAGGAGCTCTTTCCTGCCATCACAGCCATTTCTTGGTCACCACCTTGGATTTCACATTTATTTTACTCTGGATTTTTGGGGCTGCATCCTTTTTTCACAGCTTGGCTGTTTGTTTTTAGATAAAAATACATACATTGCTATCACCTTAGATTGTTTTGTAATTTCTTTATTGTTGCATTTCATTGCTGTTGAAGTGTAATATGAACAAAACAATTTTATTATCATTTTTGAATTCATAATAAGCATTTTAGTACCATTTACTTATGCTTATCTTTGTACAGTAGGCTGCTTGATGGAGCAAGATAGTACATGGAATATAAAATGGCAAGAAACTTTTGCTGGTGAAGAAGATAGTCAAACTTGCTCAGGTAATGGTAAGTGACCATTAAGTACTACGTAAATGTATATACACATTCAGCAATGTTAGAATAATTATTTTAAAACAACCTGTTTATTATAATTGCCAGATATGTATGTACCTAGTAAAGCCAAATACATGTTGATTCTTGCAGATGTGCTCGTTCATGGCAATATTGCACACTGACTACCTAATAGTTTTTAAAATACTTTTCATGGGCAACGTCAACTGAAAAAGTGTACTTTATTCTCCATTAGATGTTAAGTGTATTATTAACATGCTGATTGGTGTGGTAGCACCCTGGTGTAGTGTGCACTCGGAATATTCGAGCAGTGCACACCCCGGGTGCAATTACCACTTACCATGTATTTAGTATGTGTGCATACAAAATAGACATGACTGTATAATGTTTTCCTAACTATACAACCACCCTACGACCACACCTAGCTCTATTGCCTACTTTTTCTTAGTTCTAACCACAATAACATTTTCCACAAAGCCATAAAGTGTACGTAACAACACCAAACAAACAAACAGTCATGCAAATATCTACCATATAATACTGCACCATTGCCATAAATATATATACATAACAACACAAAACACAAATAACATTCATATACACAAGTACTTTGGGGAAAGGGCAACTGAGGAATTGTTGGAGTAGGGTGTAATAACCTTTGCACAAGCCACGCAGACAAGCATTGTGGATATGGCATAACTGGATTTACAGTTGACCACAAAGCAAATATGTATTCCAATTAGTACAAGATTGCAGCAACGCACCATATATGCATAGCAACACAACGTGATAGCAGCAACCAATGAATAATCATATAAGTTAAATTTAGCATAATTGGTTTGGTTTGGCCATGCACAGATAATTAGCACTTCATCCACCCAATTTCTCCCCAAACTTCCTCAGTTCCCTATCACTCTGTTATGGCAACACTATGCCATATTAGTTGGTAATGCACACACATAAAAGGGAAACAATGCATATATCCAATGGGCAAATACCTATAAAGCATGCATGGTGAAAATTATGCGCATTGCGAATATGTAACAGTCATAAGTAATGATGCTTGTTGCAGCAGAATGTGATTTATGTGAAATGAAATGATAAGTAGCTCTTAGTTCAACACATATTGTGCCAAAATGTGTATTGCGAAGGTCACAAATAACAAAAGCGAATCAGCAACACAAAGAGCAAAAGTCAAGTCATCCGTCTAGCCCAGAAACATGGTTGCTGACCACACGCATGCAGTATATAGGTAGCTGGAAATAGTATATTTATATGAGAGAATAAACTGCAGTAAATGTATTGCTAATGCAACAATTGACAAAATACAATGTGATTACGTTGCCTGGTAGGATGTAGCAAAACACAAGCAAACAGCTGGAGATCCCTGCAAGCAGGATCAAATATTGATGTCCTAATGATGTAATTTGTAGTCTAGTATGTATGGAAGTGAACAGATCATACTCATACTGCTAAAAGCAGAACATCACACATGCCAACGCAAATGAAGCAACATGCATGCCAACACAGTACAACAGCACACATGCAACAATACACATGCAATGACACACCTGCAGCAACATGCAGGAATGACACACCTGCAGCAACACGCAGGTAATAACACACCTGCAATGTCATGCATGTAATGATACGCTTGCAAAAACAGTACTGGAAGAAGTTATAGGAATGAACACGTAACATAGCTCACAAAAAAATTGCACTTAATTTAATGAGCGAAATCTGCGGGTATTGAGTTGGTGTATTATGCTCATAGATACTCGGAGAAGAGGTATGAGTGAATCACATATGCAAAGATAACATCAATCAGTTGTGTGTTTAGTGAAAACGGGAAAATTCAACACGGATAATCCAAAGCACTATGTAATTGACTTGCATAACCATATTGTGCAGTCCACATAGTGATGCAAGTGCGTGTATGTACATACACAAATATTTATTGTGTATGTGCAATTAACAATTATTTATTGTGTGTATTGTGTATGTACTATGCTTCCTAAACATGAATCAAGTAAACCATGCCTCGTGAATGCATGATTTATCTGCGTTAGAAGGAGGAATAACAATGCTCTTGCAAACACCTCTCATGCATTATTGAGGATAAATGACTGAGAGATATTCATTCGTTTACCCTAATGCCTGATCTCTTAAGCTTGATAAATATCAGGGAATGAGTGTAGTAAGACACCAATGCTAGCAGGAATGACAGAGAGCCTAAAAGCATATCCTGATGGTTCATATGTATCCCTTAGGACAGCTGCTGTAGGATATAATTAGCCTTCATCAGTCACAGGGGCAGACAAGGGCTGACAGCAGGCTGGTGTACCTGTTAGCACTCATGGCAGAGAGACAACAGGTTTTCCAATTGTAATTACATATTGAAATATTTAATAATACTTAAGACTAGTACATGATGTCCTGTGATCATGCCAGTTGTATGCTGAAATGTATGAAGAATGTGTGAAGAACGTGTGCTATGATGTACAAAAGTTGGGAACTGAGGGCATTGGATGGCATAGTGGTTGCACACAAAGGAAGTTGAATGCACAAGCTATCAAGTTTTTGTATCCTGTAAAACACCAAACACTTGCTATCACAGATAAAGCTAAACATGTAATAACAACGGTAACAGCGTACGTATAAGCAAAGAGGCAAGCAGCAGCCATAATAGCTTGTGATTATAACATTGATGAAGTATCACGCATGCAATAACACGCATGCAAGTATCATGCATGCAAATAACACGTATGCAAATACCACGCATACAAATAACACGCATGCAATATCATGCATGCAATAACACGCATGCAATAACCCGCATGCAAATAACATGCATGCAATAACACGCATGCAATAACACGCATGTAAATAACACTTATGCAAATAACACACATGCAATAACGTGCATGCAATAACACGCATGCAAATATCATGCATGCAAATAACACGCATGCAAATAACACGCATGCAAATAACATGCATGCAATAACACGCATGCAATAACACGCATGTAAATAACACTCATGCAAATAACACACATGCAATAACGTGCATGCAATAACACACATGCAAATATCATGCATGTAAATAACACGCATGCAAATAACAAGCATGCAATAACATGCATACAGATAACACGCATGCAATAACATGCATGCAAATAACATGCATGCAATAACACGCATGCAATAACACGCATGTAAATAACACTTATGCAAACAACACACATGCAATAACGTGCATGCAATAACACGCATGCAAATATCATGCATGCAAATAACACGCATGCAAATAACACGCATGCAAATAACACGCATGCAAATAACATGCATGCAATAACACGCATGCAATAACACGCATGTAAATAACACTCATGCAAATAACACACATGCAATAACGTGCATGCAATAACACACATGCAAATATCATGCATGTAAATAACACGCATGCAAATAACAAGCATGCAATAACATGCATACAGATAACACGCATGCAATAACATGCATGCAAATAACATGCATGCAATAACACGCATGCAAATAACACGCATGCAATAATACGCATACAGATAACACGCATGTAAATAACACTCATGCAAATAACACACATGCAATAACGTGCATGCAATAACACGCATGCAAATATCATGCATGCAAATAACAAGCATGCAAATAACATGCATGCAATAACACGCATGCAAATAACACGCATGCAATAACATGCATACAAATAACACGCATGCAATATCATGCATGCAATAACACGCATGCAAATAACACGCATGCAATAACATGCATACAAATAACACGCATGCAATATCATGCATGCAATAACATGCATGCAAATAACACGCATGCAATAACACGCATACAGATAACACGCATGTAAATAACACTCATGCAAATAACACACATGCAATAACGTGCATGCAATAACACACATGCAAATATCATGCATGCAAATAACATGCATGCAATAACACGCATACAGATAACACGCATGCAATGACACGCATACAGATAACACGCATGCAATAACATGCATACAGATAACACGCATGTAAATAACACTCATGCAAATAACACACATGCAATAACGTGCATGCAATAACATGCATACAGATAACACACATGCAATAACACGCATGCAATAACACGCATGCAATAACACGCATACAGATAACACGCATGTAAATAACACTCATGCAAATAACACTCATGCAATAACGTGCATGCAATAACATGCATACAGATAACACGCATGCAATAACGCGCATGCAAATAACATGCATGCAATAACACGCATACAGATAACACGCATGTAAATAACACTCATGCAAATAACACACATGCAATAACGTGCATGCAATAACACGCATACAGATAACACGCATGTAAATAACACTCATGCAAATAACACACATGCAATAACGTGCATGCAATAACATGCATACAGATAACACGCATGCAATAACACGCATACAGATAACACGCATGTAAATAACACTCATGCAAATAACACATGACACCTTTATAGCTATTCCTAGAACACCCTTAGGGAGTGTTGCAATGCCCTTGTAACACCTTTTAGTTGCTCCTAGAGCACCCCTGGGGAGTACTACAACTCCCTTCAAAGGAGTTTAATTTACACAGCAGTTAGAACTCCCCCAAGGGTGATTGGATTACACCCTATTTTTAACAGTGCACACTAGCACAGCCATTTTGTTTTGTGACGTCAGAAAACGTCATTGCGGATATCATCCATACTCCCATGTAAAGTACAATTAACATGCTGATTGGTGTACTGTTAAAAATCAGTTCTGCCATGAATACCCATCTGGGTGTTATAAGTGCTGTTACAATCAAGACCCTCAGTTGGTGTTCCACTTACACCCTTTAATGGTGTGAATAAAACACCCATAGGTGTTTCATGACCTTTAAAAGAATTGAATTACAACAGTTTCATCTTTGGTGCAATACGAACTGTAACAAGTATGAACATGTATGTCTGTATAAT
Source organism: Dysidea avara (assembly GCF_963678975.1). Taxonomy (NCBI): domain Eukaryota; kingdom Metazoa; phylum Porifera; class Demospongiae; order Dictyoceratida; family Dysideidae; genus Dysidea; species Dysidea avara. The sequence goes on from NC_089275.1 coordinate 27,995,444, forward strand.
TATGGCAATTGATAAGCATTATAACTTTACAGTAATAACATTGTAACACATAACACATTTACTTGAAATGTTTCCTTACTCTATGTATGGTTTTCAGTTTGTATTTGAAACCTAACCACCAAACATCACTTCAATTGTGGGTTTCAGAACTTATTTACAAATTTTGTCACGTCAAACTGCAATAAGTGCCGTAAGGTTAGTATACTTCAATTATACTGTCATGATACATATTCTCACAACAATTAGCACCTAGGGTGTAATCTAACACCCCATTTCTGCTTCCATGAACACCCATTTTACTAATCACCTCAGAAGTGTACAATAATATACCCTAAAGGTGTGGGTGTATATAGAACTCCCGCATTAGGGTGTACTGGAACACCCCATTTTTAACAGTGTGTGGAAACACCCCCAAGGCAGTGTGCACTCGGCATATTTGAGCAATGCACACCCCCGGGGTGAAATCACCGCTTACCATGTATTTAGTATGTGTGCATACAAAATAGACACAACTATATAAATAAAGTTTAAGTTATTAAACACAGTTAATGTTGTGAAGCGTAGGCCATGCAAGTATCCAAAATATTAGCATGCAACTGTGGGCTCTAATAAGAACAACGCATGCGCAGCATCGTGAGCAGAACACGTTGGCAGTAATTCATACCTGTTGTAAGAAATCTCGCCAGTTGCAGTGGCTTTGAGTCTTCAAGATGGGTACTCGTTGTTCTCGCCTGCTGAGGAAGGAGAGGGTTGTCGTCCTTGGGAAGCTCGACTGCTGGATTGAGCAGGCGAGGAGCCGGCTTTGTCACGCCGGGGGAAGGACCGCCTCAAGGAACGGGTGTTCCGGGCAAGACAGCAACGCGACAGGATGTGACATTACAATACTAGTGGCTACCGTCAGGGTCGTCTCTAGAACTGGGTCACTTGCCTCGGCCCACGCACGGTATCACTGTCACCTGGGACAGCTCCATCGTTGCTGGACTCGTTGCTAACATCAGTGACTACAGCTCCACCTCGTGCCATAGCCAGTTCATCGGACGCCACCTAATCCACACAAAATGTAGAGAGATCATGTGGCGGGCATCAATCAGAATCTTCGGAAGGGAACTAGAACGCCCCGACTATCGCGAAATGGCCTCAGACGAGATGCTGCATCGGGTAAGCAACAGTATAACACCAATTGGTGTACTAGTATAAGCTTACACACTGTTCCCACACACCCTGTATATATATATGCATGTAATGAGTAGGGATGTACCGATTCATATCGTATCAGTGGCCAATATGGAGATTTCTGCCAATATCAGTTGGTCTCAATATAACCACCAAAACCGATATGATATATCGAAATAGTCTTTGCCATGGTAAAGCCACATTTTACCCTCTGTTATACAGCAAACAAGGCTGTGGAAATAGTAGTTTTTCTATATCCTTGAAAAGAAGCGCATATACTACGAGAAGCAATAGAAATACGCGCTTGACAAACATTCATTGTTACAATACTTACCAACCATACAACAAATGATCATAGTGGAGAGCTATAAAAAAGCAACCATGGGATGAATAAACTAGAAACACAGCTTGAAATAACCAGCCATCATTACAAGCCATTAAAATATGGAGTAGGTAATGTGGACTCATCTTGGTGGGAGCATGCATTAAAAATATATATATATATTTTGTGGGTGCCTCACTGTCTGGGCTGTTAATTGAGGCCACACCACCACAGGCAATCAAGCATTGTCAGTGATTATTAGCACTTGGAACTGCTTACTAAGTATATCTTATGCAAGTTAAAGTTTCCCAGTTTCTTCTAATCTAAATGTATAGCTACACTTTATTATATTGTGTCGGTGTCGGTGTTCTGACTCAGTATATCACTTTATATTGGATCAGTTCAGAAATTTCTCTATCGGTACACCTCTAGTAATGTGTGAAATAATAAGAGTTGCTTTGTACTGGTGAGCTTAGTAGTGAGCTCATACATAGATACAGTTTAGCCACCAATCACTGATGCTACTTTCAAAAAAAAAAAAGAAACGACTAAGTACCTGAATTCAGTGACATTAATTGTGCTTTTGAAGTCAAAAAATTCTATTTTGTGCAATTAAATTTAAAATAAATAAATAAATAATGCAACCACAGATGTGTATTAAATGTATTAATAGACTTCTGTATTCTACAGCATACTATATTGGTTTCTTCATTGCTGCTTATTGGCTTGTAGTCAGCATCAGCAGGACTTGGATAGTCAACTAGAGAATGCAGAATACAATGAAGTGTCAGCAAACTAGCTACATACATGTATATATAGCTAGTCACCGGCCTTAGAGGGTGACTGCATTAATGGTGGTATGAAGGTAACTTGGTACCAAAAAAAATAAAATAAAATAAATAAATCATAATAAAAAAATAAAAAAATAAAAATACGGTAATCATAAATTGTATGCAGAAAAGCAGCCAGGTGCATATTAGAACTTTGCATAGCAGTTTCACCGTGTTGTGTCAGCTTCTTGCACACCATACCCTTGAGTCTTATAATAGTCACAAAGAAAAGTCCATTTTATTGTTATTAAAGGAAACTTCAACCTATACAATTGCAATAGGAATCATTTCAAAACATGGTACTTGTTCTAATGTGTACATGATACAGTGTCTTCGTTATATATCTGTAGTTCTATGGTTAGGATGTGCTCCACAATTTTGCTAGGCAATTGGCATGGGACACACCATTGTGTTGTTAGTTGCATGTTAGTTTGCTTGTGTGTTATGTCTTCCTAATATTTATATTGTCACATTTGCTTGATATGCATGTCATCACCATTGCTTGTTTGTATACCAACGTATGTCACTTCCACTACTTGTTTCGTATGTTACCGTGGCTCGGTTTGCACATCATCTTCTGCATGTTGCAAGCATAGCTTATCGTGCATATTGCTAGATGTTGTCACCATCAAATTTCTGCACATTACATGGTCTAAATTAAATAAATAACCTTGATGCTTGGGGGGGTAGATCACCATATATATCTGTATATATATATAATATATTGTGACCTACCTATGGCCTCTATTGTAAAGAGTTTAGGACAGAGACACTTCTCTGCTCTAAACTCTTTCATTACCCAAGCATCAATAATCCAAAAGTACTTCCTACTTTGGCCCCGCTGGAATTACATAACCTTGCATAGGTCATATACCATGGCAGATGAGGCCCCTAGCACTTACCAAACCCCCTCCTCAATCAATGGATTGCTGGAGGTGAATAATGAAGATCTGAGGAACAGACCACATAAGTAGGTGAGTGGTAGCGTAACTAAGCATTAAATAAAGTTTAAGTTATTAAACACAGTTAATGTTGTGAAGCGTAGGCCATGCAAATATCCAAAATATTAGCATGCAACAGTGGGCTCTAATAAGAACAACGCATGCGCAGCATCGTAAGCAGAACACGTTGGCAGTAATTCATACCTGTTGTAAGAAATCTCCCCACCCTGTCCCTACCCACTGAACAGTTCACAAACTTCACTATAAGCAGGTGCTCTATGTTAATTGGCATTGTATGCCAGCAGATATCAATTCTAGTTAGTATTCCACTGTCAATAGTGGTACATATGTACATTTGTAGTGTAAGCAGTGGAGTAAGTAGACACATAATGTTGTTGTACTCTGTACTTCACTGTGCCTGCATTCAATTACTCAGAAACATTTACATGAAAGACTATTTGCTATTATATGCATTTTGTTGTGAGTTCTTCAGCTGCAGGTCTGACTGGATTCCTTCACCGTGCCAGCTGCTACCACAAGTAGAGATTGCTATTGAGGGATGCTCGCAGTTTAAATTTTTGTCAGGAGAGATGCTCTTTTATCCTACCTGCAGTCACCGACAGGCCCTCTAGTTCAGAGTGTCATCAGGAAACCAGGTTGCTAACAGCTGCTTGCCTCTCCCACCCAGATCAGTATTAGGAGATGTCTCCCCATCCAAATTGCTAACTAGAGACGCTCTCTCAACCAGATCACTAGCTGAAGATGCTCTCCCATCCAAATCAGTATTAGGAGACACTCTCCCATTCAAATCACTAACTAGAGATGCTCTCCCAACCAGATTGCTAGCCGGAGACGCTCTCCCATCCAGATCACTATCAGGAGAGACTCTCCCATCTACCAGAAGACACTTGCTGTCATGAACACTATCAAACATGACCCAGCTATAGAGTACCAACTAGCTAACCACCATAGAGGGACCACAGTGCTACTATCAAGTGTTGATGCTATTTCAGACAGTGCCACTCTCAACAGTGGATTGTGACAACTCTGAGAACAATGGTCACGCTCTGACTATTGTATCACCTGCGCACAGGTGTTGATGCTGTCACAATCTAGCTAAAGCCACGTGACACCAATTAGTGTTGCTAACAGCTGCTTGTCTCTCCCATCCAGATCAGTATCAGGAGATACCTTCCCATCCAAATTGCTAACTAGAGATGCTCTCTCAACCAGATCACTAGCCGAAGACGCTCTACCATCCAGATCAGTATTAGGAGACACTCTCCCATTCATATCGCTAACTAGAGATGCTCTCCCAATTGGATTGCTAGCTGGAGACGCTCTCCCATCCAGGTCACTATCAGGAGACACTCTCCCATCTGCCAGAAGACACTTTCTGTCATGAACGCTATCAAACATGACCCAGCTATAGAGTACCAACCAGCTAACCACCATAGAGGAACCACAGTGCTATTATCAAGTGTTGATGCTATTTCAGACAGTGCCACTCTCAACAGTGGATATTGATAACTCTGAGAACAACGGTCACGCCCTGACCATTCCATTGTATCACCTGCGCACAGGTGTTGATGCTGTCACTATCTGGCTAAAGCCATGTGACACAAATTAGTGGTGACCCGCAGGTCAACACATCACCTACCACTGCTATAAGCAGTTCGTCCATTCTCCTTAGAGGAGTCTGAGACAGCAAGGGGCCTCACTTAGGATATCTGCCTTATCCACTAGGTTCTCCCGTTTGCCTCTATTGTAAAGAGTTTAGGACAGAGACGCTTCTCTGCTCTAAACTCTTTCATTACCCAAGCATCAATAATCCAAAAGTACTTCCTACTTTGGCCCCGCTGGAATTACATAACCTTGCGTAGGCCATATACCGTGGCAGATGAGGCCCCTAGCACTTACCAAACCCCCTCCTCAATCAATGGATTGCTGGAGGTGAATAATGAAGATCTGAGGAACAGACCACATAAGTAGGTGAGTGGTAGCGTAACTAAACATTAATGTTTTCATAGCTATACACACCACCCTTCCACTGCACCTAGCTCTATTGCCTACTTTTTCCTAATTCTAATCACAATAACATTTTCCACAAAGCCATAAACTGTGCACAACAACACCAAACAAACAAACACTCATGCAAATATCTACCACATAACATTGCACCAACTGCCATAAATATGCATAACAGCACAAAACACAAATAACATTCACACAGATATCTATACACAAGTACTTTGGGGAAAGGGCAACTGAGGAAATTATTGGAGTAGGGTGTAATAACTTTTGCACAAGCCACACAGACAAGCATTGTGGATATGGCATAACTGGATTTACAGTTGACCACGAAGTAAATATGTGTTCCAATTAGTACAAGATTGCAGCAACGCACCATATATGCATAGCAGCAACCAATGAATAATCATACAAGTTAAAATTTAGCGTAATTAGTTTGGTTTGGCCATGCACAGATAATTAGCACTTCATCCATCCAATTTCTCCCAAAACTTCCTCAGTTCCCTATCACCCTGGTATAGCAACACTATGCCATATTAGTTGGTAATGTAATCACATAAAGGGAAACAATGTATATATCCAATGGAAAAATACCTATAAAATACGCATGGTGAAATTATGCACATTAGGAATATGTAACAGTCATAAGCAATGATGCTTGTTGCAGCAGAATGTCATTTATGTGAAATGAAATGATAAGTAGCTCTTAATTCAAACACATATCGTGTCAAAATGTGTATTGCGAAGGTCACAAATAACAAAAGCGAATCGGCAACACAAAGAGCAAAAAGTCAAGTCATCCGTCTAGCCCAGAAACATGGTTGCTGACCACACGCATGCAGTATATAGGTAGCTGGAAATAATATATTTATATGAGGGAATAAACTGCAGTAAATGTATTGCTATTGCAACAATTGACAAAATCCCATGGGATTATGTTGCCTGGTAGGATGTAGCAAAACACAAGCAAACAGCTGGAGATCCCTGCAAGCAGGATCAAATAGTGATGTCCTAATGATGTAATTTGTAGCCTTGTATATATGGAAGTGAACAGATCATAATCATACTGCTAAAAGCAGAACATCACACATGCCAACACAAATGCAGCAACATGCATGCCAACACAGCACGACAGCACACATGCAACAATAGTTACAATACGCATGCAATAACACACCTGCAATAACGCACCTGCAATGTCATGCATGTAATGATACAAACAGTACTGGAAGAAGTTATAGGAACGAACAAGTAGCATAGCTCACAAAAAATTACACCTAATTTAATGAGCAAAATCTGTGGGTATTGATTTGGTGTATTATGCTCATAGATATTCCGAGAAGAGGTATGAATGAATCACATATGCTAAGATAGCACCAATCAGTTGTATGTTTAGTGAAAATGGGAAAATTCAACACGGATAATCCAAAGCACTATGTAATTGACTTGCATAACCGTATTGTGGAGTCCACATAGTGATGCAAATGCGTGTATGTACAATTAACAAATACTTACTGTGTATGTGCAATTAATAACTGTTTTCCCAACACAATAGTACTGTACTTCCTAAACATGAATCAAGTAAACCATGCCTTGTGAATGCATGGTTTATCTGCATTAGAAGGAGGAATAACAATGCTCTTGCAAACACCTCTCATGCATTATTGACTGAGAGATATTCATTAGTTTACCCTAATCTAATCCAAAACAGCCAAGCTGTAAAAAAAGAGTGTGGCCCTCAGAAAAGCTATGGTGAAAAAAGATGTGAAATCCAAGGTGGCGGCCAAGAAATGGCTGTGATGGTAGGTTAATGGTAAAAATTTTAATAATGATAATTAAGATGAATTTGGTGCTGCTTGGTCTTGGCACAAAATTTACCTGAATTGTCGTTATTAAATTTTTTGCCATTAACCTACCATCACAGCCATTTGTTGGCCGCCACCTTGGATTTCGCATCTTTTTTCACCATAGCCTTTCTCAGGGCCGCAATCTTTTTTTACAGCTTGGCTGTTTTGGATTAGATTTCACTTCTTTTTGTATTTGTATACCCCAAAGCCGGCCTATGGCCGACTTTGGGGCTTTTTTAACCTATCTTTTTTTCTTTACCACAGGAAGAAGAGAAAGATGAAGAAGTTTTTGAATACTTTAACTAATTCTGATTTTATCGGTAAATGTACAAATTATATATATAGTAATACATTTATTACATGTTAATTATTCCCTACACATAACTTGTTTGCAACTCTCTACAGGGTGATTTGTTTGTAGCTGGACTCCCTACAAGGTAACTTCCTCTAGCTGATCTTTCTACAGGGCGATTTGTTTGTAGCTGAGTTCTCTACAGGGTGATTTGTTTGTAGCTGAACTCTCTACAGGTGATTTGTTTGTAGCTGAACTCTCTACAAGGTGATACTTCTAGCTGATCTCTCTACAGGATGACGTGTTTCTAACTGAACTCTCTACAGGGTGATCTGTTCACAGCTGAATTTTCTACTGCGTGATTTGTTTGCAGCTGAACTCTCTACATGGTGGTTTCTTTGTAGCTGAACTCTCTACAAGGTAACTTCTTCTAGCTAAACTTTTTACAGGGCATATTTGTTTGTAGCTGAGTTCTCTACAGGGTGATATGTTTGCAGCTGAACTCTGTACATGGTAGTTTCTTTGTAGCTGAACTCTCTACAATGTGACTTCTTCTAGCTGAACTCTCTACAGGGTGACTTGTTTCTAGCTGATCTCTGTACAGGGTGACTTGTTTCTAGCTGAACTCTCTACAGGTGATTTGTTTGCAACTGAATTCTCTACATGGTGGTTTCTTTGTAGCTGAACTCTCTACAAGGTGACTTCTTCTAGCTGATCTCTCTACAGGGTGACTTGTTTCTAGATGAACTCTCTACAGGGTGACTTGCATGTAGCTGAATTGTCTATCAGATTAACTGTTTGTAGCTGAATTCCGTACAGAATAACTTGCAATGTAATATAATTCTATAATGGAGTAAGTTGTAAACGTAGCTGAATGCTCTATTAGGGTGACTGTTCTATTAGAGTATCTCGATCTCGCATTTGCTACACGTTGTTGCCTTTCGAATCACAACTCAGTGGTTTGTAATCTGATTCTTCTGTACTACTGCAAGGACTTTCTATGATGATTATTCCACCTACGTACTGATTGTCAGCTCATTGCTCTAAGCGGTTTGCCTCGTAGACGTGAAAACTAATGGTCTTTTTATTCATAAAAATCGATCGCTTAATTTTGACACAGGTTGGGTTATGTGTCATATCTCCATGGTCGTTATCTCAATTCCTTTCAAACCACAAACGGCACTCCTACGATAGGTACTCCATCAATTTTCAATTCATTCCTCCAAGGGGTTTACCCTGTAGGCGTGACAGACCTTCGACCTTATTTTACGCACATAATCGGTCATCACTCCATGAACCTTCATCGGATTCCTACCAAAGGTGGTACTGAGATCCGCCTTAATGAGCCCTTCAATTGTGCAAAATTTCAGCCTGATTGGAGTACGCATTCGTGTTTTATGGCGAATTTTGCGAAATATGCGAAATGAAAAAATTTAATCGAAATTTGTTTGCTCGTATCTTGGAAGGCTGTTGCTATTGTTCCAGCAGTCACGTGAATAAAAATAAAACTTAGACAAAAAAAGGTCCTCAAACGAAAAAAGAAAAAGAAAAACACAAAATGCCTTGAGCAGGAATCGAACCTGGACCTCCAGTGCTTGAGCCCAGAGTCCTACCCACTGTGCTACATGGCTCCCAGCTACCCAATTCCCTTAGATTCTACCTTATATGTCTCTGAGTGGAGTAACTTCTATATAATATATATTGAAGGTGAAGAAGAAACTAAACCTGAACCCAACCCTAACCCTAACCCTAACATTAGAACTGCTTTTCGCGTTCCCTAAAGTTGAATGCTCGGGGCAACCTACTAGACGCGTTCCCTAAAGTTGGATACTTGGGGCAACCTACTAGACGTGTGCCCTGAAGTCGAATACTCGGGGCATAGCATACAATTAGTGTACTTGATAGTGAGAAATCTAGTGGACTGCCGGAACAATAGCACTGACAAAATATTTCCGGCTGCCGGAACAATAGCAACTTCGATCTCGGAAATGGCTGGACCGAGTTTCTTCAAATTTGGTATGTAGATTCCCTTAACTGGTCAGCATATCTGTAGCAAATTTGGTTCCAATCGGATAAGGGATCACAGAGCTACATAGGTGTGATAATTGCATTTTCTTTCTTCCTGTTAATATACTCACGGTGTGGCGCGCCGGCTTCTTGGGCCGCACGCATACTATCGTGTGTCTTGATGTAATTCAACTGTTCCATCAAAAGCATCCCGATCTCTTAAGCTTGATAAATATCAGGAAATGAGTGTAGTGAGACACCAATGCTAGCAGGAATTACATATCCTGATGGTCCATAAGTATCCCTTAGGACAGCTGGTGTAGGGTAGAATCAGCCTTCATCAGTCACAGGGACAGACAGGACTGACAATAAGCTGGTGTACCTGTTAGCACTCATGGCAGAGAGACAACAGGTTTTCCGGTTGTAATTGCATATTGAAATATTTAATAGTACTCGAGACTAGTACATGATTTCCTGTCATCATGCAGGCTGTATGCTGAAATGTATGAAGAGTGTGTGAAGGACGTGTGTTATGATGTACAAACATTTGCAACTGAGGGCATTGGATGGCATAGTGGTTGCACATAAAGGAAGTTGAATGCACAAGCTATCAAGTTTTGTATCCTGTAAAACACCAAAATTAATACTTGCTATCACAGATAAAAGCTAAACATGTAATAACAACGGTAATAGCATACGTATAAGCAAAGAGGCAAGCAGCAGCCATAATAGCTTGTGATTATAACATTCATGCAATATCACACATGCAATAACAAGCATGCAAATATCACGCATGCAAATAACACGCATGCAATAACATGCATACAATAATACGCATGCAGATAACACGCATGAAATAACATGCATGCAAATAACACACATGCAAATAACATGCATGCAATAACACGCATGTAAATAACATGCATGCAAATAACACACATGCATATAACACGCATGCAATAACACGCATGCAAATAACACGCATGCAAATAACAAGCATGCATATAACACGCATGCAATAACACGCATGCAAATAACACGCATGCAAATAACACGCATGCAAATAACACACATGCAATAACCCACATGCAAATAACACGCATGCAAATAACAAGCATGCAAATGACATGCATGTAAATGACACGCATGCAAATGACACGCTTGCAAATGATACCCATTCAAATGACTCGCATGCAAATGACACGCATTCAAATGACACGCATGCAAATGACACGCATGCAAATGATACGCATTCAAATGACACGCATGCAATCACATGCATGCAATCACACGCATACAGATAACACGCATGCAAATAACACGTATGCAATAACACGCATGCAATAACACGCATGGAATAACACGCATGCAATAACACGCATGGAATAACATGCATGCAATAACACGCATGGAATAACATGCATGCAATAACACGCATGGAATAACACGCATGCAAATAACACGCATGCAAATAACACGCATGCAAATGACACGCATGCAAATGACACCCATGTAAATGACACCCATGTAAATGACACGCATGCAAATGACACGCATGCAAATGACATGCATTCAAATGACACGCATGCAAATGACACGCATGCAAATGACATGCATGCAAATGACACCCATACAAATGACACACATTCAAATGACATGCATGCAAACGACACGCATGCAAATGACACGCATGCAAATGACACGCATGCAATAATACGCATGCAAATGACACGCATGCAAATATCATGCTGAATAAGCCATAAAGCAAATACAAGCTGCGTAGCTTGTGGTATTTATCGAAGCCACTGTTGAGTATTAAAGTTCCCGATAACACCATCCCTAACCCTCAGTAACCAACTGTACAATGATGTAGCAACAGTCCATGCATTAGTGTTGGTCAGTCACAACATTGGTCACAAAACCATGAGATGTGATATCAACAAAAAAAGTGCTTGTGGACTGATATAGGTGCTTACCTACCATGTGGAAAGTTAAGAAAGGTGCAGACCATGATGAACATAGCCGTATGCCTAACTATAGATAAGCCTGGCTGTAGGCTTGTGGAAGATAACGATAGTCTATATCTTCAAATTTACTATGAATGGTATGCTGAACTACACATCTACAACCAGTGTAGATAAATACCAATATGTACAATTGTTATGCATATGGGAGGCTTTTGCTCATCAAACAGTAATTGTATGTGTGGGCGGCTGACGAACGACCTTATTTTTCGAGCAGAGGTAAGACAACTTTGCACTACGCTACATAACGCTAAATTTGCTGACCAGTATAGATAAATACCAATTGTATGCATATGAGAGGCTTTTGGTCGTTAAACGCTAATTATATGTGTGGGCGACCAACGAATGACTTTATTTTTCAAGCAGAGGTAAGACAACTTTGCACTACTCTACAATAATGCTAAATTTGCTGAAAACACTGAAAACGCTCAGCCACAACAATACATTGTGTCAAACTAGACGCCAGCTCATTTTTGATTACACAATACTGATGACAGTTTAACATTTTGTAACCGCAACAGCACGTGGCAATTATATAAAAGTTTTATAATGGAACGGACTCATCGGGAATCATCAACGGTAGCCATCGCCTAACTGAGAAAATCTTATTCATCATTCATGGAATCGGTAGAAGGCTCTGCCTGCTCATCCTTCGCGCAGCCGAGCAACCACAATGTCCGTTTGATCCAGGTTTATCGCCGTGCCGCCTCCGCTAGACTTTACCAACTCTGCTCCAAATCGATCTTGAGTAGTAGTGACTCTCCATTGACACCAAGGACAAAAGTTTTTCTGTCCTCGAACACGCCATGCACTATGGCATGATCTCATGATCTCAAACCTGTCAAACAAGTTTATTACAATGAATCATTATGATGTCATTACATCTCATGTATCCTACAAGATTGGTTCAACTTTTACCTGAAACAAAAGTGTTGATTTCAGTTTGTGGTGCTAGCACTGCTAATATACAATGCCTCTCTAATGGACCTTACAGTCAACTCAAGGATTCTGTGTTGCTGAATTTAATTACTTTACTCAAAAGGCTAGTTTATCACTAAAGGATGCTGGCTTCATTTACTATGATATGGTACGTAGATTTGCACTGTATCCATTCTACACCCACACCAAGGCATGTTAATTTATTGCAATATACATTAAAGTTAGATACAGTAAGAAATAAATAGAGAATACTTTTGGGTACATAGTAATTTGATATTAACATGCATGCCTACTGTAGCTATACACACCAATCATCCAACTCTCAATGCTCTATCATGTATCAATAATGTTCCCTAGCCTGATGCACTACATATTGGGTCTTTATACACTTACTTTAAAACGTTGGCGTTGCCTTAGTTTTTAATCCACAAGATTCTCATGCTAGATCTCCGTAATTAGCATCGAGGCCAAGCATCAAGCACTCTATTATCTGTATAACACAAGCAAGATGGTACTTTGTAGTGGATTGAAGCTCAGTACATAAACGTGTTAACATGGCACATTTGCTGTACACTTACACATGTTAACGGTAGTCCAGGTGAGTGTAAAATGTTCAGGTCCATAATTATTGCTAGTGTTTCAGCTTACAACAAGCCTGCAATAACCATAAACCTCAGTAACTATCTGTGAATCAAGCTGATGATTACTGAATTCAAGTAGTAATGTTGATGGTGTCCAGCTGTCCTGAAGGTTGTTAACAACTGAATCTTGTGTATTTTAATTACTGTCATAACTACATTTCATTAAGCTTTGAATTTTCATAAAGTGCAGTTACTGGACAGTGAAGTACAGTACTGTTCACACCTCAATTGTACCTGTAAGTGGATTTTGTAAAGGAAAACTAGACTTATATTATGTCATATGCACCTGTTAAAACATTTCACAGAATTTCTTGTAATTCGAGGTACTGACTACTGATTCTAATCACTGTAAACTGTAATGCTGAGTAGAAGTTTGTAATGCCTTATTTTGTAGATCATAAATATTCCGGTTGTACATTAAGGCTGATTTTCCAAATTCTGGTCACAATGTATGGAAACTTTAGTACACTTTTTCATTTGTTGTTGCCCACACAAAGTTCTATTAAGTACATTTATATAACATTTCAGGAACTGCATACAGAAAATGCCTTCAAAATGGTCAGTGGGAAGAACCAGATGTGTCAGAATGCCATACACCAGCGATAAAAAAAATTGAGGCAGAAGTTGAATCATCACTTTGTAATGAAAACAGATCAGAACCAATAAGAGCAAACACTATCATTGGCATCACTAATGATTTGAGTAGTAGTTTGAACACTACACAGATGATATTTCCAAATGATGTTAATTCTGTAGCAAACATTTTGGAAACGGTTATTTTGTAAGTTGAATGGCCTCATGATAATTCACAACAATAATCCACCATTATGCTTGGCCTACTTTATTCCACGGACTGGACTGGACTCGCGGACTGGACTGGACTGGACTCGCTGACTTAACTGGAAACAGCCTTTAAACAATAATCCAGGAATTATCCATCTCTTGCAACCCTGGAAACACCACTATTGAGCTACAACTGTGCTGCTGCTGGCTCTTCCTTATAAGTCATGACACTAGAGCATACACGGACTGGACTTGTGGACTGAGCTGGAAACAGCGTTAAACAATAATCCAGGCATTATCCATCTCTTGCAACACTGGAGAAACCACTATCGAGCTATAACTGCTGGTACTGCTCTTCCTTACAAGTCAGATGACACTAGCATGTGCACTAATTGATTAGAATACACTTACGATAGACGTGTACTCGCAGTGATAAAGCGTGACAGAGGCTATTTCTGTAGCGTACATGTTTTCCTTTGTTGCTTCCATACTTAACACTAGCGTTAGGGTTGTAGTGATGAGCCATGTTATTTGTATAGCCCATCACCTTGCCTGGTGGTGCCACCTAGCTACCTGCTAAGAATAATTACTGGCTCATCTCTACAGCTGTAACACTAGTGCTAAAGCAAAAAAGGAAAACATTTATGCTACAAGAATAACCTCTATTACGCTGTATCACTGCTAGTACTCATGTATCGTAAGAGTATTCTAATTAATTAGTGCATACGCTAGTGTCATGACTTCTGAGGAAAAGCCAGCAGCAGCACAATTGTTTATTTTATTTATTTATTTATTTAGCTTTACAGCATGCATGCAAGTAAAAATCTAAATTGCATGCTGAAGGTATACCAGCAACAGGTGCTGACGTCCAAGGTGAAAAAAATAAATAAATAAATAAACAATTTTAGTTACCATTAATTACAGAATTATAGTTACAGTTCATTGAAGTTAACGGAGATAGGCAAACTGGAGCAATGATGGCATGGACAAAGGATGTGAAAAGTGCAGGCTCGATCAGAATTGAAATTATTTGGAAAAATGTGTCCATAGGTGTTGGATTAATTAGCGTTTGATAGTGCTAGCTAGTTGGTAATGAAATGTTAATAGCTGGGAGATAGTATGTAAAGTCGTATGATTCTATTGAAATAAAAGTGACGCTGTACCGCTGATGTTGTTCTAGGATGGGTTAGTTTGTGATGTGTCCCTGATCTAGCAGAGTTACTGGTACAGATAATATGGTCTCTGATTTCAAAGTTGTCTGATGGCGATTTCAATGATTTTATTAAGAACATAAGGTCATTTATTTCATAGATGTACATTAGTGGAAGGAGGTTTAGTTGTTCCAGTCTGGATTTATAGGTAGAGGTGTAGTCATTTAAAACATACTTAGTTGCTCTTCGCTGTATGCATTCTAGTGATGTTATGTCTTTTATTAATTGCGGTCTCCATATTTGCGAGCAGTAGATTAGTTGGGATGTTACTAATGAGATGTACAAGTTTTTCTTGGCTTCCATACAATTGGTTTTAGCTCGATAGTGGTGTCTCCAGTGTTGCAAGAGATGGATAATTCCTGGATTATTGTTTAATAGCTGTTTCCAGCTTAGTCCGCAAGTCCAGTACAATTCAGTCTGCGAGTCCAGTCCAGTCCAGTCCGTGGAATAAAGTAGGCCATTATGCTGTGTCATTTTACATTATTCAGTTACTAACACACAGGGTGACTGTACAAATTGATGATGAGGATGATAATAGCTCAATAGTACAGGAAGTGACTAAGGTATGTATTACATTTAGTATAGAGCCCTCTAGTTTTGTAATATTCAGACATTCATATCTATATAGCAGATGTAAATATCCTTGGGTGATTTTCAGTAGTTACTATAAGGTGCAACAGAGGAAGCGCCTATTCCAAGACTTCAGCCATATAGCATGATATTGGTCATTATACTTGATGCATATTAAGTTTTGAGGCTTCACTACAACCAACTACCTGCAAGTTATTTATTTAGTATTGCATTATTTTGTAAGTACATGCAGGTATCATGTAATGAGCAAGATCAACAGGCATTTACCTTTTATTACTTGTGTGATTAGTTTTATTAGTATTAATATTATTATTATGGAGCAGGACTGTCTGTGTCTACCAATGATGTATATTTAGGCAAAACAGTAATGATCTTTTTCAAAGCAACAGTCAGCAATGATTTAATCTCTTTTGAATATGTTACTACAAAGGATTGTCTAAGTACAATTTCTTTGTTGCAAATGACTTTTTACTTTGGTTTTAATTGATGAGTATTCCTACATAAGACTAACTGTATATCTGAGTCTCATTGTGGGTGTTGCTGTACATTTGTAATCCTTTACTGCACTAACATTTATGCACGTACTGTATCTTGTACATGAAAACTTACATGCTATAGAGTCTGGTTGTTAAGTACACATATATATAATTATTTTAAGAACATCATAGCATACTTGTTTCATAATCATGGTTGATAAGCGTAGGTGCACAAACATCAAATGAGGTGCAGCTATGCAAGAGAAAACTGTTAGAGGTTTGTCAATTGTGCTAGACTTGAAATCTCATGTGGTACATGGCCAATAGTAATGTGGATTTCACAAGCAAAACAGTCTTCTGCAGCATAGAAATCATGCACCATATGAAGGATTTACAGAGGAACTGGACTCCAAATAATATTATCAGTACACGTGGTGACTGCAAATCAACGCCATGCCAAGAGAGTTAATCCATGAACACTCACGATGAGGTTTTCTTATTAGGAACATTGCTTAACACATGCATGTTAATACTAAATTTTTCAGGAATTTTTTTTAAGCACATGTGCCTAACAGCCAGACTCTACAGTACTTTAGTACAGAATACCTCAGTTGTTTATGACCATAACTATTCCATTACTTGTAGGATATTACTGATGTGTTGGATATTCTATTTGATGAAGGAAATGATGCATCTTTTCAGCAATTAAGAAATAAGGTTTGATTACTTTTGTACCAATGTATGACAGCAATCCACACTTGTTACAGTACTATACCTTTGTATATACAGCTAGTTTGCATAATCTGTATAAAGTGAAACATCATGGGCTTCCTATATAATCAATGATAGCTTGATGGCCTTAAGAGGTGTATGCTAAATGAGGCTTTACTGTAATTAAAAGCTTTCATGTTGTGACTACTATTACATAGAGTATTGGAAATTTAGCAATGAATATGGCTATTATAAAAAGAAATTAGATGAGACATTTCTTTGTGTAATTCTGTTTTACCTTCATAATAGCCTATTCAAAACATGTGATTACTATCACATGATCAATTCCATGATCATCAGTTATCAATCATGTAGTCAGTTGTGCAAGAGCATATTTAAGGTTATCATTATGATCATCTGCACTTTAAATGTGCCTATGTTGGAATTAGGTAACTTATAGCTAATATGATGTGATCTCTCTGCAGGATGTAGTACAAACAACAGCAACAGCTAGTGAAAGATTACTAGCAAACTCTGAACAAACTAGCAGATTGTTAAGTACTACCCTAGATGTTAGTGATAATGAAACTGCCAGGACCAGTCTAGTAGGAAGAAGGAATAACATTGGTTAGGGAAATATATTTGTTGTGCACATGGTGGACACATAATAACACAGTTATCCACATCAGCTATAGAGCAATATACTCTCTTGTACCAATTTGAAGACAAGTTTCAATTCATCATAATTATTGTTTATGGTTGCCAACTAAAATCTATACCTATAAGCGATAGTTTCCTTTTAACTTTACCTCTTGCACTATGCTGCAGTGCTCAATAATCTGTTATACTCAAAATTATGTTCAATGTTCTGTTCTTAATATCCATGTTTTGTTACCTTATGATTATCTGTTGCCCACCGAAAATGTGTTGATTTGGCTTCTTTAAAACAGTCATAGTTATCTGGCTGACTGATCTCCATTAGCTAGGCCATGTCTTATGTTTTACAGATGTAGTGGGTCAGTATTTTCCAAAACTAGAAAGTTAATATAAATCACATAATCCCTTAGAGAGAGTTAAAATGGATGTAGACTCATGGATGTTGTGCAAAAAGATTTGCAATAAGGCTAGCAGAAAAGTGAAGGGAATTTAGGGAAATATAGTAGTACAGGTGTATATGGTTCCCCACAAAACATTTAGACCCTTTGGTGGTGGATTTTGGAGGTGTCTAAGTTACTTGGACCCTTTTCTTGTTCATTACATACATCAACAATGGTAGCGCTGGCAATGCATTACCACCTAAAAAATTATTTTAAACCCATAGTCACAGTTACGGGTGGAGTTTCTACTATATTTCCCCATTACAAGCAGCTGTCAAGAATGTTAAATATATAAAGGGTCTAAATAAGACCACAGGGTTCTACATAATTCAGTAACCATCAGGCCCTGCTGTATAATAATTATAGCACCTTTGCTTTACTTAGGCCCCACAACACCGGGCCATTGGGTTACTAAATTATGTGGCCTGAAGTCTAACTATTATACTTGGACGTTGACTCATAAGGTACTATGGAGTTTAGTAACCTGAAGGCCCTGTGTTGTGGTGCCCAATGGCAACTAAAGGGAGGGCACTACTACAGGGCCTGGGGGTCACAACATTTTGCAGAATCCTGTGTTTCAAAGTATAATGGATGTAATGTACACTTCATCTTGTTAAGAATGGTCTCTATAGGACATGAGTATTGTACTATGGGATTTAGAGACCACGTTTTCAGCCAATCAAGTTTCAGCAACAAGCTTATTGAATTCTAATTTAAGGTTGCATTTTAAAAAAATCAAATACTATACTCTGATAGAGCAGTCATATATACTCTAATAAAACAGTCAGTGGTAGATGATATTGATTCCAGTAAATTTATAGTTTTGTTTTTTTCAACCTGCTGGGTCACCACTAGAGGGTAAATAATTTGTGAAACATTTGGCATGGCCTGACTTGAATTTTACATTACTATGTATAAGGCTTAATTAGTCTACCTACCTATAATATGTTAAAATAATGCATGATGCTTCAGGTGCCTATAGCCAGCACAATCAACAGGTGCTTACAAAATTCCATACCATGTTTAAACATCCAGTATCACCACACACAAAGTGAGGGTATCTGGTTGGGGGCTGCATATTATAATCATTAAGCTAACTGTCACTTGAAGAAAGTTAAGCTTAGACTCCATTTAGGCTGTTTTGGGTGGGTAATAAATCTCATATACTCCACCTGGTTTTCTAATATACTCCACGCCTTCAGGCACAATATAACATATGCTCAAAACTAAGTGCATCCAATCAGTATGCATTTTTCATGTGCAGTGATGTAACAAGGGCACTTGTTTTGTCACGTGAGCATGAATATTTGCCATGGTGTTAGCATTATCATAAGAAAACCAGCTGCTTTTGCCAAGCCTACAGTAGAAACAGCCATGGCTGAAATGAGAAATAGAGTCTAAAACAATTATTCGGGCACAATGTGGAGTCTATGAAATTTATAAACCCAAAGGCCCGAGCTGTAGCACCCTCGCTTCACTCGTGTGCTACTAAGGGGCCTTCAAGTTTATAAATTTTGTAGACTCCACATTGTGCCAGTACAACTGCTTTAGACATTACACTCAGATTACTTACCTCATCGATGGTTGTTTCTGCTGTAGGCTCAGCAAAAGCGGCTTGTTTTCTTGTGATAATACAAATGCCATGGCAACTATGTATGCTCACACGACAAAATTAAGCACCCTCATTACATCACTGTATGTGAAAAATTCATACTGATTAGATAAACCTAGTTTTGAGCATATGTTGTATTGTGCCTGAAGGCATGGAGTATATTAGAAAACAAGGTGCAGCTGTGGAGTATATGAGATTTATTACCCACCCAGAGCAGCCTAAATAGAGTCTAAATAGTACTATTCCTACAGCATCTGATATATGATATCACATTATATATCCATATCACACCATACAGTAAATGTATGTACAGACTACAAAAAACTGTTGTGAGTTTGCTTACTTATCTTGTCACAGCTTGATCATTTATACATGTAATTATCTACTATTTTAGCAATTGAAGTAGTGATACCAACTGAAGAAAGTTTGATGACAATGGAAAACATCATGTTACCTAATACAAGCTCATCCACTTTTGAGAAAATGACACCAACGTTTCAAATACCAAGTACTGTGATATTAAACCAAATGAATAAAGAAGGTACTATTTTAGTATGGGTAACTAATAGAAAACTGTCCTTGAAATGCACAATGGAGTATAATTCTATAAAAATTTTTAAAGAAATTGGAATGAAAATACTTACTCTAAAGTAACAAAGCAATTGTGTTCAGATATATAACTAGGTTGTCACTAAAAATTGTTATAAGTTTAGTAATTTAATTATAATTTAGTAATTTAACTTTGTATCACTTTATTACACACTTAATACTTGTAGTAAACATGACAAATTTTCTTTGTTTGTGCATATAGGAAGAAGAGTTCCAGTCATTAGCACTGTTACTAGAAATTCACACCTACCTACAGATGAGGGGTATGCTGTCTTGAATACACAGGATATGATATCATACACATTTTCATGCAGGGTGAGATTGGAAAGCTTGATACTATCTATTCAAATATCAAGTAATGAACGGCCTAGAACAAGTCTTGGAAATGAAACTGTGTCTATGATATTTCATATTGGAAGTGTAAGTACATATTACAGTATGTACAGAAATATTTTCATGGAAACTTTACTGATGTACTGTATACATACATACTGTAACTTTGTTAACTGCTTGTGACATCTCACAGTGTGTGTAGTTTACTTTTAAACATTTGTATGTTTACATCATTACAAATGTTTTCTTTTTGTTCACCTCTGCAATGTAGCCGGGGAATAACACACGATTTAATAGTCGCTGTGCTTTTTTCGACTTATCAAAGTATGTACAGTATATCATTAAATCTTTTTCTACAAATATATATTTCACATCCTTAATGTAGTACTACCAATCAAAGTGGCAGGTTCTCAACTGATGGTATCATACAGAGTGACACAACTAATAACACATTTGTTCAGTGTTCTACTACCCACTTGACCAGTTTTGCTGTTCTGGTAGATGTGTCTGGAGTGAGTGCTACTTAAACTTGTAGCTCCTTTGTTATCATACATACACATGGGAAAGTGATCTGTATTATTTACCAATAACAACAAAATGCCTACATGTATATGATGTCATGGGAACATGGGAAATGTGTCAGAGCTCAAAATAACAGTCGGAAGTCTGCAGTTTTCCATTCAAATCCCTCCTACAACCGACCAATATTTGTTATGGTCAGCAGTTACTGCCTAGCATGTGGAATAATAACTTAGCTATTCATGTGTCATAATAGTGTAAAGCAAACATTCACAGTATTCTGCTGAAGTCACTCTCAGATTTGGCATGCCTCCAGGCCCCCTAGCTTAGCATCTGTAACACTGGTGTATGCCATCCTGGCTACATCCCTCATTATGCATAGTTGATAATGTAGCACCGCAAATCAATAGCCAGCAACCGCAGGGCAAATTTGGTTTTGATCTGCAGTCACTGCAGTACATATCTTTTTCATTATTGTGAGCACTGGTATGTAATATTAAATTTGATTATAGACTTCTAATTAAAGGCCTTAGGATGATGACTGCTAATTAGTGGTATGCGATATCAGGATTTTTATTTCGATATTATATCAATGCGATATTGGGGTAAATATCGAAATTTCGATACGATTTTCGATAATTTTTAATTATGTGGGTGGTGTAATTGCGTGGGCGGCCGATATTTATAAATATGCTTGAAATACAATTTGCACACAAACCATTGCATAAAACTAATAATAAGCCTAGAAAACTGGCAGACAAGTTTTAAAGTGGCTAGATAGTACAGAACCAACCTTTATTTCTAGCGTGATTGCAAAATCACACACTAAATGCTGTAGATTTATCGAAATATTCTTCGATATTTCGATAATTATCGCAAATTATTACATTTTTGATAAATATTGAAATCTGCCGAAGCAGTATCGAAAATCGATACGATAACGATATCGACAAAATTATTGCAAAATCGATATTTTTTCGATATATCGCACATCACTACTACTAATGTTACTGATATTGTGAACTACTTATACACTCTTTTGAAATGTTTATGTAATAGTTGTATCATGTACCCGAGTGATTTGCCTGATATGTACATCCAAGATCAAGGACCATCAGGCCCAAGAGCGTGGGTGTACATATCAGGCAAATTACGAGGGCATGTGATACAACTAATAGGTACCATGCCAATGCAAGCTTAGTCTGGAGGCGATTAATCACCCAAACCAATACGAGACCGACCACTGAATTCATTATATGGACCAACTTATTGAATTCAATTATGGGACAGCAGCAACGTTGTGACTACGTTTCTTAATATGAATGGGTAAGTCCTAACAGTATCACAGAAAGAGAGAGAAACCATCATTATTGATGAAAAAGGCATAAACAATATAAAAATTAATAAAGTGTGGTGTGTCCTCGGACTCATGCGACCACATATATTTCAATTAAGCAATTTTACAAGTATTTTAAAGCCACTGCATTGTTTACAGATCGTTTGCTACATTTACTAAACATCTATAGGGGTAAGCTTCGCTGTAGCGTGTTTATCTCATGTTACTCGAAAAGTGGGCATGTCCATATTCAAAAATGCAGTAAACCACTTATTATGCTATGGCACTTGTTCTCGCCTTAAACCAACGTTTCTCGACTCATAGGATGGCAAGGGTGACAAATCGCTTCCATCAGAGTGCTGTAGGAATGCAAAATTGAAAGCATGGTTTTCATCACGTGACCAATAATAAATTCCCTCAATCGATTTCGGCTCGAGTTTTTACATAAACAATTTGGCTATACTGCTCCCACATCAAGGGATGGTAGATTTAAAATGTACCATAGCCAGCTATGTTTTAACTTAAATGTACCATGGCCAGCCAAGGTTTATAAGACATGTATCCTGAAATTTGCCTTTGAAGTTAGGTGGCTTCATAATACATTTTATATTATGCAGTAATACTGTACAGAAAACAGACTGAGGCAATGAGAAAAATAATCATGTAATAGTTTCCTATCCAATAGAATAGCAATTTCACTTCTCCAAAATCTTGCTAAACATTATGATTGCATGCAGACATTATAGAAACTGTGAATAATTTTGAGAATAATACACAAACATTGGGAATAATAAAAAAGTAATGCGAACTTTTGGAATAGAATAATGAGGAAGTTTTGAGCATAATTCCCTGAGGTCTAATCATTAAGAAGTGTACATTGCTAAATAATAGTTAGACATCAAGAACCAGGGTTCTACAGGATTTAGAAAACTCAAAGGCCCTGCTTGGGTACAGCAAGGGTGCTATTAAGGGTCTGAGGGTTTCTAAATCCTGTAGAACCTATTGGTTCTTGACGTCTAACTTATTACACTACAACTTTTTATTGGGAGTGTATAAACAGTGGAATGGACTACTGGATGGTGGAATACTGGAATGGTGGAATGGAATTTTTTAAAGTTCAATATCATTTTTTACATCCAAATAAGTACAACTCCTCCTCTTAAGGTTACGGAATAGTTTAAAATGCGTGGGCGGAACAAATTACAAAACCTGCTTTAACAAAGCAGGGATAAATAATTTCACCAACTGTGTTGTGTTAGCAATGCAACTAATTGTACTTGTTTGTTTATACTGCAGAACAATGACTGTTCTTGGGTGTGTGGTCCACAAGAGAGCGATGTTTTATAAAAACACGCCTCCGAAAACCAGACTAACAGATTACCGAATCCTTATAATTTCAACACAAGTGATTAAACAACTGAAATACCTAGGTCCTGTGGAAGCGGTTTTTTAAGTTACTTATTGTATAGACGCTTTATTGAACTTTTAGTAGTTTTTTTGAGTGAAACAAGCTCTTTGAAGGCTTGTATCTAAGTCACTGGGAAGAAACACGCCAAAACGCTTCCACAGGACCTAATAAATTTAATACACAGTATCACTATGCCCCAGAAATGCCAATAGAGCCTACAGCTTTTGCTGTATTTGGCGGCGGAAAAACATGGTAGTGACAGCTGGGGCTGAGCGATGTACGGGCTGGCTTACTTGTGTTACTACAACAAATTGTAGTGTTTCACCTGCCTCAAACTACACTGTAGCTACATAAAAACATTAAATATGAAGGGCTTCACCTTCATTTAAAACTTTTCACGCTGCTAGACTGGTTTTATGGGCTTCTTAAAAAGTTTCGATAGGCATTCAAAATTTTGAATGATTGCCCGTGACTATACCGTAACCTTAAGTATGAAAAAAAATAGGATTCCTCATTGAAGTCAGCTCATTTAGCATACTTTTCCTCACCACAACACTTGTATGACTTATAATTCAATACTTTATTACTTGTCTGAACTAACTGTCATAATGAAGGTTCAGTTCAGTGTGCAATGTGGTACTGCCACAGCTTTCAAGATAGTCACGTTTCACTTTACCCAAAGATTTTTGCTTAGGCTTCTAGGTTAGTGGTAAACCCTGGTACAGGCTCTGACTTCTGTGTTTGCACCTAACTAGTAAAGTTGATAATAAATAAATGAATACTTCATTATACAGTGAATGTACTTTTACAATGCATACGTGTAATCAGCTAGCTAGCTAACTTTTTATCATTAATTGGGAACAAGGGTTAAGTCAGGAGTCTTCTTGGTATTCTCAATAAACTGCTATTGTGCATGTTCATAACTGACTTTACGGTACATTACATTGGTAAACTTTGTCTATAGTGAGGTGAATTATGCTAAAAGAGTTGACTTCAAGGGGAATCCAATTTATTTGCTTACTTAAGGGGAGGGGTTGTACTAAATTTGGATGTAAAAACTGATATTGAACTTTTAAAAATTCCATTCCACCATTCCAGTAGTCCATTCCACTGTTTATACACCCCCTTTTTATTGTACCTTGAGTTGACAGCTGCTTGTAGTGTCTTGTTAATTAGTACAAACAAACCCTCAACACCTCCCTCTAATTCAGCATGGCTGTTGCTATCCATTTAAACACCCATGCGTAGCCAATGTTACAGGTGGGTGCTTGCCATGTTTATGCTTTGAAGTATAACTAATTGGACTACAACTCATTGTTGTGCCTTAACAGCTGCTTTTAAATAGGAAATGTAGTGTTGATTAGTATAAACAAGCCCATTACACCTCCCTCTAATTCAGTACAGCTGTTACTACATATCTTTTAAATGCCCATGCATTGCCAATGTTACAGGCATGTAATTTTTGTCATGTTTCATATTGCCTCATAGTGTGTCCTCTATTGGACATGCACTACGGGATTTAAAGACCATGTTTTCAGCCAATCAAATTTCAGTATCACACTTGTTGTAGTCTAATTATTGGGAAGAGTAACAGTTTTGTGGTGTTTATTGTTTATAAATCTTCACTGAATAAAATACTCCAATTAATTATACTGTGTTGCACTGATAAGTTAAACAATTGTTAATAATATGCTATAATGCTAGAATGCATCTCCACTCTGCTGTGTTACAGGAAAATTCTGAATCTAAAGCTTTGACCATAATCAGCTACATCGGATGTACTGTGTCTATAGTGTGTCTAATAATTGCGGTGATTTTGTTCATTGCTCTAAGGTAATATGGTACAATACCATGTATTGGGAATGATTTGATGAAGAAAATATTTGCAAATACTCTATCCTTTTCTCATTTACATGTACCAGAAAACAATAGCAATTTATTGTGTAAAACAATTTGGGAGTCATGCCTACAATCGGTCAGTCATGGCCGCACATCTCATTGTGACATGTTGACTGTAAATTAAAGACTGTGACTTGTTGCATGGATGGGTATCACACATAATCTGCGACTTCTGATTTGTGCAGATAGAATTCACAATACTAAACAGATGATAGGCAAACCACTCTACAAGTTGATGAGTGAATCGGGTACAGTATATTTGCCCCATTTTCTCTTGAGTAACACCAATTTCCTTCCAATGTCACTGTATTAATACTGACATTTGCTTCTCTGATTGAATCACATGGTATTGTTGTGCATGACTGTGTAGCATTGTACACAGCATGATGTAAAAACTTAGTTGTTTGCGGTAATGATCAAAGCCAGCTACAATCATACTCACACCTCATGATGGGAAAAATATGCAAGACAATATTCCCAAATCAGGCCCATAGCCAGGGGGAGTTCAGGGGGTTCTGAAGAACTGCCCTCTTCGAAAAAAGTCCACAATTTCAGTAAAAGGTTCACAATTTTAGCAAAAAGGTCCATAATTTAACCAAAAGGTCCACAATTTTAGTATACAAGTCCAAATTTTCAGGAGCAAAAGTCCATTAGCTACAGTTTACTATAGATACTACTAATAAGAAGCTAAATTAAGTGCTCCGAGGAACTAATTCAGTGCTTATATTAAATGCAATGCGAGATCGAGATGCTCTAATAGAACAGTCAACCACTCTAATAGAACAATCACTCTAATAGAACAGTCACAATTACATTTTCTTTTAAAAACTACATGTAGATTGTCTAAACTGAGCTTTCATTAAAAATATAAGATCATGGTGGACAAACCCCTCCATGTAGAGCCCACCAATAGCATCCATGCTTCAACTCCATGCAATGTGTAAATTTCATTGTTTAAGACACCCTTTGTTCTGCTCCACTACCCTGTCGATCATGGCAGAGTGCTCAACCTTTCCCATTCTTATTCACTGTGACATTCCAATATATTATACTTAGATACATGCATGTGCAGATGGTATAATTACAGTAGCAGTAGAGATATTTTTCCAGATATCATCCATACAGCTGGTCTTCAGCTTACCTAAAAATTGTGATTTTTATTGACTGAAATGCCACTAAATTCAACCTTTTAGCATCTATTTTCAAAACATTTCCTGGGGGGGATGCCCCCAGACCCTCCTAGTTCCTGCATGCAAGTCTGAATCATGTCATATAAAAAGGTCCACTTTTCTTCTAAAAGAACCTACCCTGATAAAAGTCTAGCTATGGCCCTGCAGATACATCTGAAATCATGAATTCTGTGAACCTTTTCTTCTATGAATGATTCCCAATATGTGGTATATTTTATCTGTAAGGATTGTATCACATGCATTAAATATTTTGAACAGGAAAAGAGTGTTTAAACTGAAACAACACTTTATTCACACAAATCTTGCTATTGCACTACTGCTGGGACTTGTAGTTTTTGTTAGCGGTATTGAAACTGCTAGTGAGTACAGGGTAAGAGCATGTGTTTGTACTATGCATTCATGACAAGGTAGTCCACACCAAAAGGGTACATTAGTAAAACTTAAGAAGATGGTTAATTATATGTAGACTAAATGTAGGTAATAGCATTTTAATGTGATGTACGAAGCACTTAAGTATGCTGTTGTTATAGAGACTATAGGAACATGTCTTAAAATGTGGTGGCAAGCAATTTAGGTATCAGTGTAAGTTGCAAACAAATACATACTTGTGCGATCATTCAGTCATGACAAGTGTAGCTGATATAATCCTGGGTGTTCAGTGTGTAGTTAACTGGTTCAAATCCATATTGTAGCTTTTCAGCAATACGACTGATCTCAAAGGATATCCATACCAATTCAGCTAAAATTTTGTACAGAGGATTTCTCATACAACGATGTATTCTAGAGTGTGTGATAAGGAGAAACCTTTATCATGATAAGTGTTGATAGTTAGCAATGATAATAGCATACTAATAAGATAATACCACAGAATCAAGACACACAGTAGTGTGTCATGCAATGTTAGAAGCCAGCATGTCACACTAGTGTGTTATTAACAGGATGAAGAACAACAATGTGATTTTCATTGGTACATAGCCAGTGCTACCTTTACAAAATGGGACAGCTTTTCTATGGAAATTCCCTCACCTTTAGTAGTACACTTACCAACATGCGAAATCGCTCCAGGAATTCTTCAGATAAAATAGCTACTCCAAAATTGGCTTACAGGTTTTGGCAATTGAATTTGTCACTTTGGCAATTGAATTCATTACTTTTGCAAATGAATTTGTCCCTTTGGCAATTGAATTCGTAGCTTTGGCAATTAAATTCATCACTTTGGCAATCAAATTCGTCGCATTGGCACAAGAATTCGTCATAATTAAATTGTCTTCAAGAAAGCAACCACTCATCACTAAATGAATCATTTTCGCCATGGAGAGTTACGCTTGAGACACTAGAAGGTAACAACATTTTTTACAAAATAAAAATTTTTAAAAGCAAAGTAATAAATATTAACAATAAAATGTTACAACTAGCTACACTAACTAAACCTGTTTCGCTTGTAAAATAAAACAGAACTGAGTATTTGCAACCTATTTCGCTTGTGAATACTCATTCCATTTCATTTGGGATCAATACTTGCAAGTGAAATGGGTACCACGCCCTTTGATGAGTGAGCCACGCCCTTTGATGAGAGAGTTTTCTCTTACTCTCATGAGATGACTTTGCATTTGAGAGGTACTGTATATGTAGTGTATATATATGATCACACAAAAACAGCCAAGCAGTAAAAATATTGGTGCGGCCTACAGAATACTTGGTGAAAAAAGTAGTGAAAACAAAGGTGGTAGCCAAGAAATGGCTGAAATAATGTTATTGCTAATAAATTTCAATAGCAACTATTACTAAAATTTATTGCAATAACATCAATGCAGCCATTTCTTGGCTGCCACCTTTCTATTTTTTCACTAAGGCTTTTAAATGCTACACCTTTTTGTTTTGTGTGTGTGTGTGTGTATGTGTGTGTGTGTGCGTGTGCGTGTGTGTGTGTGTGTGTGTGTGTGTGTGTGTGTGTGTGTGTGTGTGTGTGTGTGTGTGTGTGTGTGTGGATTTTGCACTTCATAAGGCCCCAAATTTGGGATTGATTTTTCCCACATTTATTTTTATCTATACAAACATTATGATGATCATTGAAGACAGAAATATTAATTGCATGTTTTGTTTGAATATGTGTTGATCTAATAGAGCACACATTTTTTTGAAGACATCTAATAGAATGCATAATAATAAATGTTCTAGAACAATCTAGAATTTCCATTGGTAGATCTATGAAATTATACGTACAGTAAGTGTTTACTAGTAAGCAGACTTTAACTAGAATTTTTATTTGTAAAGTAGAAATTTGATTAAGTGAACAGCCAAGATAGCAGTGGCTCAGTGGTAAAGCATTTGGGTGTTAAGCCCTGGTTTGAACCCTAGTACAATTTTATTAAACTTTACCCCACAGTGATCGCTCCATTACAGTATCTTGACACCGCAATTTTGCACTCATTTGAGTTTTGTTTATATCCATTGTTTTTCAAACCATCAAAGGCACTGTTATAATCATCAGCCTATGTACACACCAAATTTCAAGTTTTACCCTATATATAGTAATGGCAAAAAGTTCAATCTCTTTTACATAAATAAATGTTTATAACACCATTATATCAGACTCATATCAAACTTAGTATGTGAATTTACCACTATTAACACCAAAGTTCAAGGCAACCAGGTTTCACATCAACAGTTTATAGCCATACATATTTGCAAAGTGTGTCGAAAGAAATCTAGACCCTTAAGGCTTTTCGAAGTAAAAATGAAGAAAAAAACATAATTATATATATATATATATATATTAAATTCCAATGTTGTGCAAGTGACCAGTATGGATTTAATCAAATTTGCTCTATGACCTGCCCTACCTGGCAGACAGCTACAGTACTACAGCATGCAAAATGGAGTGCTATGGAGAAGGGGCCATGGAACTATGCATGCATGAAAATTGTGTTTTCTTTTTTTTTTTCTGTCAATATACACATGATGTAGCATGCCAAATTTCTTGCTTATACAACACACTGCCATGTGTCTTGATACATACAAAAAACTGTTGTAATAGTCAAATGCATGTAACATTTTTTCTTCTTTTGTAGTAAAGGAAAAAGGCTAGTAAAAACCTCAACAACTTTGGAATATTATACAAATACAAAAAGTGATATCTAAATCAAAACAGCCAAGCTGTGAAAAAGGGGGTGGCCCCAAAAAAAAGCCACAGTGAAAGGTACCAATCATTTTTATGACCACCTTCACTAAAAATAATTGGCAATAACAACATTGCAGCCATTTTTTAGTTGTCATTATTGATCTTACATCTTTTTATCCTAGCTTGCATACCCCTATTCACAGTTTGACTGTTTTGGTTTAGATAGTTTTACAAACATAGTTCAGTTCAGTTCGCTGATTACATTAATATACTTTCTGAAATGGCTACTATTATCAAACGGCACGGTGGTACTGTTTAAATAAGGATCCCCCACCACAGTTGTAAGGCTGAAGGCCAAACGAAGCAGTGCACGACCACCATTTTATGCCACAATAAAAACTTACTAGTGGGATGTGCCTTTTGGGATTCCGATGAGTGTGTGCCTTCTGAGGCTTGTCTTTCCTTTTATCTTCAATCAGGCTGTCTTTGTCCTTCTTCATGCAAGAAAACCATATTGAGGCATTAATTTTCCACTTTGTGTGAGCAGCATATTTAGATGCTGCAAACTTATTAAGCATTTATGCGATACCAGTAACTTCTCAATAGGTTCAATACCATGCCTATTATCATGATCTTGGTTGATTAATAACAACCAAGCACCACCTGAGACTACACCTCTTAACAATATATTTACTCGATCACGATGACACACTCCGTTATTATTAGTCTAGCTGTATTCATAATGCTAACACAATGAAAATACCCCCTGGGTAGATGAAAGGCTGACTAGAGATACTCTAATACAGCAGTCACCCTAATAGAACAGTCATGCATGTATAGCTGTATAATACAGCAACAACAAAAAAAACTACTATATTAAAAAGTATTAATTTAAAAATGATGTAGGATTCAAATGATAAAAAGTAGTGAAACAATAGATGAATGATAGTATTACAGCATAGCTTGGAGGGAATTTCCTACTTTGGCATTGAACAAAATGATTGTTAAAACATGCCAATGTATAGGGATTTTCCCACTGAGCTATGCTGTAATACCATCATTCATCTCTTGCTTCACTACTTTCTATCACTTGGTTCTCTACCTCATTGCTAAATTAATATTTTTTAATATATATATTAGTATAATTATGTTATAACTAGTTGCAGACTTTATCACAATTGTAACTTGTGACTACCACTCATGCAACAATAGGGCTAATTTTTGTTGTTTCTGTTTTTTATTTGTTTTGTTTTTTCATCTATTTTTCCAGTAATTCTTTCTGTCACCTAATAATACTCAAAACGTATCTGTTTTTGTTCAACGTTTATAAAAGATTATCAAGGTCAAAAGCTTGTGTGACTGCTCTATTGGAAAATCTCATGATGTGTTCATTGTACTGTTAGAGTTCATGTTTTAGTTCTTCCTATAGCAGCAAGTTTCACGTTCTACAGTGTGACTGTTCTATTAGAGTAGTGTTTCAATCTTGTTTATATAAGTAAACAATACAGATGTTCTGTTCCCCAGTGTCCACTGTACGAAAAATTTACCATTTACTTTGCTTTTAAAAGCCTATTATATCCTGCACACTCTATACACAGTAGCCTAAAACAGTTTGCCATTATATTGTTATCTCAATAATATTAGATATGCATCATCACTTTTATTTAACAGTTTTATCCAGTTAAACTGAAGAGGAAGGACTACTGCTCCATGCTAATTATCTTGCTCTAGTCCTGTTTAATAACACGTGTGTCTATATTTTGTGGCATCACACACTACCATGTGTCTTGATATAATTAATACAAATCATGTGCGTGTTGGACTAGGTTAATAGTTTCCAATTTTACTTAGTTTGTAATCTTTACTGTCATACTAATTTTCTTTAAGGTTACCTGTCTCACTGTGGCCATCTTACTTCACTACTTCTTCATGGCTGCATTTAGCTGGATGCTTTGTGAAGGAATCCTCATGTTCATTATGATCAAACTTGTGTTCTATAATGGATTTTTTAAAAGTAAAAAGTTTTTCTCAGTTGTTGGCTGGGGTAAGTTTTACTATACTCAAGTGTCCAAACAGCCGAACATTGAATACATTTTATTATATATAGGTCTGCCTATTCCAATTGTTGCTGTATCAGCAGCAGTATCACATGAGCAGTATGGACTCAATGACAGGTACGTATATGTGCATACTATATAAGCAAAGAAGATTACTACTAATCAGTTGCTATGTACATACATCTATGAGTAGTATTACATAATTATGTATTGTATATAAAAACAAATAACCCAAATATTTAATTAAACGACTGATAAATATGTCATCACTATACATCATAATGTTGAATTGAAATCAGAACTTAAACATGGAATTAAATTAATTTGATTTGTTAAGCTCCACACAATTGACTAAGCTGCTCTTACTTGTAAGAGTGATAACAACGTATAGTTACAAAAAATACAAAACAAGACATAAGTACAATGTAATATCATGTAATTGAACACACAAGTACAAAACCGGTAGCAAGCACACAAAACCAGATAATTAATATACTGTAGATAATCACACAATTTGAGTACAATTATGGAATAACTGCATGAGTAAAAGCAAGAGTTCGTAGGGATCCACCTAAAATGATGCATGTTACCTAAAATGGTGTCTTTAAAAATCACCCTAGTACACGATGAAAATCACCTTTACAGAATAATATTAGTCCATCTAACATCAAAGAACAAGAAAGCACTTACAGGTGGCCGAATATAGATTCTTTTTTAAAAATTGCCCGAACTCGAATTTTTGTCTGCCTGACTGCTAGCCTACCTGCCAGCCTATCTGCCAGCCTACCTGCCTGCCTGACCACGGTCGCAAGGCTGGAGGCCAAATGAAGCGGCATACGGCCACCATTTATGCCACAATAACAAACTCACCAGTGGGGTGTGCCTTTTAGGGTTCTGATGAATGTGTGCCCTTTGCACCTTGTCTTTCCTTTTATCTTCAATCAAGTTAGTGTTACAGCTGACTGGTTGTAACGTTCTCAACTACCGATTCTAGTTAACACCCACTGCCCATCTGGGTGTGCACCCTTTATAATAATCAGAACATACAATAGTCAGTGTGTTGTGCAGCCAAAGACAGCCAGCATGGGCATGTGACACACAAGTGTGTGCTTTACAGTAACCAAGAAAATGCTGTTTTCACCTCGGTTTTCACCTCGGTTTTTACCTCGGTTTTCACGCATCCGTAGCTCGATAGTGCCTAACTAGAAATTAACCATTTTTGCTGTGGAAACTCCCTCAGGGTGGGACACCTCCCATTTCAAATAATTATGAGCAAACTACCACTGAAATATGCACCTTCAATGTTTGTCTTAGTTTCTTCGTATTTTCTTCTTCTACCCTCTTATTTTTCCTTGCAACACACTTAGAAAAACCTCTATAACTCATACATGCTTTAGTAAATTTTCTTCAAATATGGAGAGCAGTGAGACTGTAATGCAGCATGTTTATCGGGCAATCCAAATTTTGTACTGAGCTTTTCATACACATTGGATAACAAGGAAGTTATATGCAATTTTCGAAAAATGCGATAGCAATATTTTGTCACGGCCACAGTGTAAACCACTTGAAGGAATGACTTGAAAATTGGTCTGTACATGGAGTAACCATTGTAGTGCAAACCTTTTGTGGTTTGAAAGAAATCACACTAACAGTAATGGAGTTATAACAATATCACCAACCACCTGTAAAATTGCAGGATCGAGATACTCTAATAGAGCAGTCACCGCGGGGTTAAAAAAGGTGCACGAAAATTTTCAACAAAAACGTTTACCACCAGAGTTCAAACCAAGGACCTCCATACCTAACTCCCACATCCTTAGCCACTGAACCACTGCTATCTTGGTTGATCACCTCACTTAATTTCTGCTTTATAATGAAAAATTCTAGCTTATAAAATGTTTGTAATTCATAGAACTTGTAGATCTATCAGTGGAAATTCTAGAGCATTCTACATGCTTTGTATTGAAGTGCTCAGAAAAAAAATGTGTGCTCTATTAGAGTAGCTACTACAAAAATTATGAAAATAGCTTATATACGTAGCTATACCAGGTGTGTCATGCGGCCAAGTACAGCTGGTGAGGGTGGGAAACTTACTCATTTTACGGAACCAGAAAACGACGTTTTCATGTATCTGTAGCTCCATATAGTCTTCAACGGTATAATTAACCTTTTTAATGCTTTACAGAATAATACTTCTTAGGGTCTACCAGTGACCTACACTGATAGCCTAACATACATTAAATAATAACTATACACTAACGTCTATTATTTAATTACAAGTGGCTAAAATTGTTAGATGCAGGATTCTTGGAACAGGGACAAAGGTAATGGAAACAACAAGGAGAATTGTCAGAGTTAGCTAAGAAATGATTCCATATCAATTCCTTTAATTTCTGTTTTATTGTAGCTAATGATTGTATAAGATCAATTATTTGCAGAGAGTTCCATAGTCTACAGTGTAGGTAGGTGAAAAAATAGTTCATAGCTGCATTGGTATGGGCTGTCTTGTGGTGTAGTTTGGTGCCAGAAGATCTAGTAGAACCAGTATTGAAGCTGACATAGGCAAAGATATTGAACTTATCTGTAGGAGTTTTAAGTGATTTGATGAAAAAATGATGTCAGATATTTCATAAATATACATCAATGGCAACATACCAAGTTGGGTCAATCTAGTCCTGTAGTCTGAAGTGTAATCAGGGAGTATGAATGTAATAGCACATTCAGTGTCTTTCAACAAATAAGGTCTCCACAATGTGTTGAAAGACATTGAATTAATAGCATCCTTAGCCACCTATCCAGCTACAGCAGCTACCCAAGCACAGGTAGCAGAGGAAGAAATGTATACAAGCAGGCTGAGTAATACTGTGGATAGAGACATCAAAATAGGCAAAACTACCATGTTGATAATCAGGATGAAATATATCTCCTGCATTTATTGCATTCTACACTGTAATTAGGTTTGCACTAACATGTGGGATTCTTGCAGAATCAGTCACTTGTAAATTATTGTACTCATTTTTTTAGAATGATAGCTTTTAAGAGAAGGAGGTGATTTCATTCCATTATGGAATCTTTTGTGGTCTGGGCACCTTTTGCACTGTCAATTCTTAGATCCATTGCTTTTAGTAGTTCCACCTAAACTGGCTAGGAGAAACTTACATCAACAACTTTTCAGTGTGTTTATGTGGGAAAAACAATTATATGCCAAGATAATTTTATGATATTGGGCTCTACAAGGTTTGGATGATGACTTTCCCTCTTCCCCATAATCGTACTCTCTTAATTTACTATAGTTATGTATGTGTTTGTTATAGTTTGTAGTTATTATAGTCATACTTTGTTTGTAATTTTATGTTTCATCATGTAAAATAGGCGTGGTTTCCCCAGTAAATGCAATGCCAATATGGTTATAGGAAGGGTCTGGAAGATAAACTTACCCAGCAATGGATTCGCCTGCTTATGGAAAATCTGATGACACAAGTTGCATCTTGGCAGAGGACTACAACCATAAGTTATAACCATTTAATTAAGCACCTGTAGTTTATATTCTGTATTGTCTCTGGTTTCAGTTCTGTTATTACCACTTTGTAGCGCTGTAACTTCAACAGTGCTTGGCATGTAGAGCTGAAACTTTGGTTTACCATTCCTTTGGAAATCTAAAGAAAATGGGAATTCAAGAAATGTGACCGGATCTGCAAAAAGGGGTCTTAAAGCATTTCCAATTGCATGTACTTGGCAATTCATAATTTTACTTTTGAGTATGGTACCAGCCTGACATTTGGTCACGTTACTCTCCTAACATAGTACTATTCCTGGAAATAATTTTAAGACAATAGATTAAAAACAAGATGAGTTGTGACTCTCATCAAACTTGGAAATTTGGAAAGGATATAAGACCCCTTTTCACAGATCCAGTCACAAATGCACTAGTACTAATATCTGGGGTTCTTGCAGATCCGGTCACAATAATTGGCAACTGCTTGTTCTTTGCATGTGCTGATTGAAAACACATGGAAATCTTACACTGATATAAAACAAATTCTCCAAGGGGGATTTTTTTGGGACTTTGGATATGTTGTTCTGTGAGAAAAGGGCTTTAAAATGATACCAAACTTTCTGTTATACCATTTTTTTCCGGGTTGCAAGTGTCATCTATCAGACTACAGTATAAGTACAATAACAAATATAAGTACAACAACAAAAGTATCTACAGTCCTCTTGACATGGCATCTGCTAATACAATGTCCTTGCCTGGTTTGTGCTTAATAACCAAGTCATACCCTTGGAGTATTATGCTTCATCTTAACAATCATTGATTCTAGTCCCTGAGTCTATTCAAAGGGCTATGATCCGTAAATACTAATATTGGGTGCTAGGCAGCAGATAAGCAAAGCTCGAAGTGTTGGAGAGCTAGTATAAGTGCCAATGTTTCCTTCTCACTTGTACAACAATTTTGTTGGCTTATGTTGAACTTCTGTGAAAAATAAGCAATAGGGTGTTCTACACCACGATGATCTTCTTGTACCAACACAGTACCAACTCCAAGATCACTGGCATCAACCATCAACACGAAAAGGTTTGTAACACAGGTGCAGACATAAGCAAACTCATTATCTGCTGAAAAGCTGTGTACACTTCATACCCCAACCAAACTTCTGATCCTCATGAAGAAGATGTGTAAGTGGTCTGCCACAAGTGAGAAATTCTTACAAACTTTCTATAGTAGCCGGCCATTCCCAGAAAACACATTAGCTCTCATCCATTTGAAGGAACAGGGAACTTTGTAAAAGCCGCTACTTTAACATCTACTGGTATGACATGGCCTTGACCAACATGATCTAGTCTAGATGTTCTTCCCAGCTCTCTGCATAAATCATCACATCATCAATGTACCCTTCACATCCCTGGAGACCAGCAATGACCTTATCAGTCATTTGATCGGTCATTTGTTGAAATATTGCTGGGGCTTTTTTCATCCCGAATGGCATTACTGTATACAGAAAGAATCCATCTGGAGTTACAAAACAGAAATTTCCTACGCTCTAGCAGTTAAGGGTACCTGCCAGTAACCCTTAGCAGGTCAAACTTGTTTACAAACTTTGTGACACCAATTCAATCTATACAATCTTCTATTCTGGGTATTGGGTATGAATCAGATTTTGTCACAGCATTAACCTTCCGAAGGTCAGTGCAAAAATGGTAAACTCCATTACTCTTTGGAACAAGGACACAAGGTGAGCTCCATTTGCTACTGCTAGGCTCAATGATTCCATGGGCTCCTCACAAACTGAAGCATAACAGGGTTAACCCGGTTTGGATGTTGCTTGATTGGTGTTGCATCCATCACATCTACATCA
The DNA here is from genome assembly GCF_963678975.1 of Dysidea avara. Lineage (NCBI taxonomy): Eukaryota > Metazoa > Porifera > Demospongiae > Dictyoceratida > Dysideidae > Dysidea > Dysidea avara. The sequence continues at coordinate 28,032,801 of NC_089275.1, forward strand.
TGATGTACACAGGCTGTAATATCTCACTTCTATGCCCCTTGGGGACCACAATATGATGGACTATCTGCCATTTCTCATTGCCTGGTGCTGTAGCAGTTCACCACTTTCTCATTATCATAATAACATATACCCACATCTGATGCTTCTTCAGAACTAAATGCTTTGTCAGCTAATTTACACAGTTCGGGGTCATTATTCTGATCAGTCATCAATTGATCTCTTGATAGTGGTGAGCTCTGAGCTATTTCTGGAACAATCACAGCCTCTAGGTAGATCAGCAACAACAGTATCCAGGGATTGTTCCTGAGGACTGATCTCATTAGATTGTGGTAGTACTGTCTTCTTCATCTCTTCATTGTCTCTAGCCTTGCGTGCAGCATATCTTGATACAACACATGCTGGATAAATATCTGTCAGCTCAGTCTCTAGTGATGCCTGCAGCTTAGGCTGCTCTGGTTCATCAACAACTTGCAATTCAGGATGCAGATCAACTTTTCCACCTGCCAAGTCATTCCCCAGAATAAAGGCTTTGGATTGGTGACGTAGGTCTAATACCCACTGTAACTACTCCAGACACAAGATTGAACCTGAGATACACTTTCAGAACACCCAATTCAACTCCTTGGACTAACACACTGGCTCCTGTAGAAGACTTTTCTGGGTGGCCCCAGTATCACATAGTATCTTAACAGGTACAGAGGTTCCATCTGCAGTTACTGAACCACTGGACACAAATGGAAGGTAAATACTATCAGATGTAGTTCCCTGTGACTAACTTTCTGGCACACCTTATTCAGGTGCTATTTTGTATGCCTTAAGAGCAGCCTTCTTGACTAGGTCATATTGTAAAGTGTGTTCAATTGACATGGCAGAATAAACTTCACGGACTTTTCCCACTAAAATGCTTTGCAGCAATAACTTTCGAACATCTCTTGGCCACTCAAGACTGGTGGCAATTTTCTAAAGTATTTATCCACTTTCTTCTCTTGGAAAGGAGGTACGAACTTTATCTGCTTACTGACACCAAAAGCAGCACTAGTAGATTCTACAGGAATTCTTGGTTCCTTTGTCTTCTCCAATTCCTTCAATCGTAATTGAATACACAACTCTATCTCCAGTTCTTTCATCTTCAACTGGCTCTCTCTCTCTCTCTCTCTCTCTCCTTCTCTCACTTCTGAAACTCTAGGTGCTTAAGCTCTAGGATGTTGACTGAAGGTAGAGACAACTCTTCATCTTCTTCGGCCACTAACTCTTCATTAATTAAATATTCCTTAATTAGTTTCTTAATCTCCTTGAACCAGTTACTGATGACAGTTTGTAATGTTTTGCTATGGCTAACAATTCTTCCTTATAAAGGGAATCAAATGTGAGCAAAAATGGCTCCTCAGCAAATGATTCAACAGTAAATGCAGCCATCATGCACAAATTCTGTAAGTAGTACTTATACAATACTCACGATGCTGAAGACTATAGATATATGTGGCTGTCTCAATGAAACAAAGGTAGCCAGCGGCGACAAACAAAAATCACAACAAATCCTAGTAAAGAAATATGACAACAGACAGAACAGCTGATTAAGATAGGTGTACCTGCCATTTTTTTCCCGGTACCAAGGATTTTGACTTGTGGTTAAATTAAAATTGGCAGACTGCTACTAGAATCCTCTGGCACACTACAACTACGTACTCCACTCAATGGTGCCCAAATATGTCTCTTATTGTTGTCCGTCGTTTTCCTTCTGTCTTCATCCTTCTTGTAGCTTGTCTGCTTTCACTACTCCTCGGACAAGCCCCCAAGTTTATTACAACCAACTGGTCACCACGTTCTCAACTACCAATTCTAGTTAATGCCCGCTGCTCATCTAGGTGTGCACCCTTTTATAATAATAATATCACATGCAATACTATGCCCTATTACTTGTCGGCTTCTTCATGTAATGAAACCACATCAAGGTGTTAATTTTCCCTATAAACACTTCCCTTGAGTAGCATATTTTGATGCCACAAATTTATTGAAAGTGCTTACACTCAGTAGAATCTTCAACCATGCCCATTCACAATCTTAGTCGGTCGAGCACAGAGACCATACCTCTTAACAATCTATTTACTTGATCACAATGACCACACTCCTTATTATTGTCCTAAGTGTATTCATAAAGCTAGCACAGACACGTCCCCAAGTAAGTGAAACAAGGAGTCGAGATACTCTAATACAGCAGTCACCCTAATAGAACAGTCACACATGTATAGATAACAACAAAAATAACAAACAAACTAGTATATTAATTTAAAAAATGAAGTAGGGATCCAAGCGATACAAAGTAGTGGAACTAGAGATGAATGGTGATTATTGGATTTTCCACCGAACTACGCTGTAATACCATCATTCATCTCTTGTTTCACTATGTTTTATTGCTTGGATCCCTACGTCATTTTTAATTGAATAGTTTTTAATATACTAGTATAATACTGATGAGAGTGTCCTATTGTCATATACAAGGTACCCCTGTATGAAGGGTGAATCTTAATGTGATGATGTACCACTTCCGAAATCATCCATATCATTTGTATAACTAACCCTGTACAAAACAGTTTGGCTGTATAACAAGGTGCATCCATGTGAGTAAAAGTAATTGGAGACTAAAAGAGCTGCTATCTGGTGTGATAAAGAATGAATGTTAGTACAACTATGTAACTATACCTGTATTTTTCAAAATTCTAACATTGTTTTTTTACTGTTGGCTTGTGTGGTCTTGCTGCATTCCTAATTGATTCTTTTACTCTGTTATTGGATAGTACAGTATCTGGTCAGTAGGCAGTGTAGAGAATAAAATGTGGCAAAATTACTAGCCAATTACAGTTTTAAGGAATATTATATGGATGTAGCAAGACTGCACAAGTCTAGGACTAGTCTAGGACCAAAGTAAAGGACCAATGTTAGATATTTGTAAAATACAGGTATGGTTAGTTGTATTATGTAACATTCATTGTTGACCACACCAGATATCAGCTCTTGTAGTCAACTTTTACTTTTGTGGATTTGCCATTCTGTACAACCAAGACATTTTTGCATGAAGATTTCACTCATTATTTGTGAGTATCACATAGTACCCAAGAGGTAAGGTAGCTAATCAAGACACACAGTAGTGTGTCGTGTGGCCCAAGAAGCTGGCTCGCAACACCCGTGAGTATATTGACAAGAAGAAAGAAAATGCAATTTTCGCACCTCTGTAGCTCTGTGCTGCCTTGATGAAACAAGACGATTTTTGCTGTGAACATGCCTGCCAACTTCAGTACTCCACATTTCAAATTTGAGTGAAATCATTTAAAGCATTCCTGAGATATGCAACTTCAAAAATTGGTTTAGTTTCTTGGGTTTTATTTTCTTCTGCTTCTTATTTTTCTTCCTCTTTTCGCACACTTACAAAAACTGCCATAAAATGTGAACGCATTATCTGATTGCCTTGAAATTTGGCACATAGAAGGGGAGTATAAAGGCGCATCTTGGTACCATGTTTGGATGGAATACAGTAAACAGTCAAGGAGTTATTAGTGATTATTCACAAAAAATAACATCAATATGTTGTCACGCCTACAGGGTAAACCGCTTATGGGAAGAAGCTGAAAATCGGTGTGTGGATAGGTTAACTATTGACCCTCAAACCTTTTGTGGTTTGAAAGAAATTGAGCTAAAAACCACGAAGATACAGTAAAAAGACCAACAGTGTGTAGGTGGCAATTATGCAATCGAGATTAGCTAATAAAAAAAATGACTACTTGTCACACCTACCGGAAAAACCGCTTGGAGTAATGCTTTGAAAATTGCTGTACAGATGGAGTAATCATCTTAGAAATACTCTTCAATGATGTAGAAGAATCAGACTTAAAGCCACAGAGTTATAACACAAAATCAAACTTAGTGTAGGAAGTGCGAGATCGAGATACTCTAATAGAGCAGTCATCCTAATAGAGCAGTCACCCTGAAGAGAGATCAGATAGAAAGAAGTAACCCGTATAGAGATCAGCTACAAACAAATAACCCAGTAGAAATATGTGTTGGAAACAAATCACCATGTAGAGAGATCAGTTAGGAACAAGTCACCCAGTAGAGAGTTCAGCTAGAAACAAGGCACCCTGTAGAGAGATCAGCTACAAACAAGTTACTATAGAGAGATCAGATACAAGCAAATCACCCAGTAGAAATATGTGCTGGAAACAAATCACCATGTAGAGAGATCAGTTAGGAACAAGTCACCCAGTAGAGAGTTCAGCTAGAAACAAGTCACCCTGTAGAGAGATCAGCTACAAACAAATCACCCTGTAGAAGGATCAGCTGGAAACAAGTCACTCTGTAGAGATATCAGCTAGAAAAAAGTTACCCTATAGAGATATCAGCTACAAACAAATTACCCTGTAGAAATACGTGTTAGAAACAGATCACCATGTAGAGAGTTCAGCTAGAAACAAGCCACCCTGAAAAGAGTTCAAACTACAAACAATGAGAGTTTCAGCTACAGTTCAATTATGTAAAATCGCCTTATTACATACGTGATATCATTCAGTGTAAAATATACAAATATTTTAATCAGACAAAAAGGTATACACATAATTGCTTCTGGCTTTTGTTCCACAATTCCTGCAGTGAAGAAAAACAAACAAGTTAAAAGGAAGCACCAAAGTCTGTTGATGGCTGGCTTTGTGGCTTGCAATACAAAAAGAAGTGATATCTAAACCAAAACAGCCAAGCTGTAAAAAAAAGTGTGTGGCCCCCAAAAAGGCCAGGGTATGAAATCCAAGGTGGTGGCCAAGAAATGGCGGTTAATGTCAAAAATTTTAATAATGACAATTCAGGTGAATTTGGCGCTGAATCCTAGTGAAACGTGGAGGAGGCAATGCAAATTCAGCTGAATTGTCATTATTAAAATTTTTGCCATTAACCTACCATCACAGCCATTTCTTGGCTGCCACCTTGGATTTCACATCGTTTTTCACCCTGGCCTTTTTGGGGGCCGCACTCTTTTTACAGCTTGGCTGTTTTTGATTAGATTGTATAATTATAGAGAAATAACAAAGTACAGTACAAGTCAATTTTAATTACTCATGTAATGATATTTTGATCAAATGTGTGTTCCAATTCACTTGGATAGGCCACTCCAATTAGATTTTTTTCTGGTCCACTGCTGCATCCTTTCTGTAGGTGTAAAATTCCGTTCAAAATGCATGGCAAAATTCCCAAAGCCAGATTTCAGAGATTCACATTGGATATAGCTTTAACTTAGTCATATGTGACTGACTGAGCAATACCTTGTCATTTTCACGCATTCTTTTAGTTGCTTCTCTGTGAAATATGTTGAGACTTTAAATGATGTACAAAATCATTCATGGACCTTACTTTTACCAGAATACATCACATTCAATAGAGGCATTAACCATGGCCATGAGTACAAACTTACCGTGCCATTCACTAGAATTGATTCAGATAGATTCAGCATCTTCCCTTCCACTGTTATACTATGGAACAATTTACAACCAGAGACCATCCATGCTTCATCCACTACAGTGTTCAGCAACCTGCTAATTGTAAAATTGTAATTAGCTAGCTATATTGATTTGTTGAATTATTGTGTTTATACTCATGTGTGAGGTCTTGCATTTAAAATAATAATAAAAGTAATTAATGACAAAGGAGTGACAGTCAAAGTTTTAGCCTTTTATGATGAATAGTCTTGGAGTTATAAGGCTAGACAGTTGGAACAGGAATAAATTTAATTTGTACAGCAACAATACAGCAAATAAATTACAGGCGCTTATTTGATTGATCATAACTCATGATTGGAACATGTTATAAAGGCAGGACTTCGTTCAATCTGTTTACTATGAACTGGCAAATCCATCATAGTATAGTGTTTTCCCAGTACTTCCCCATGTGGACAGAGAAGAGGCCATCCCAACAAAAAATGATACCGGTAAACTTTATTTCTACCGCATTGTAAATAAGCATCCATAACTGATATGCTTTTTGCTGTACAAACACAAAGCAAAGATTTTCTTACTAACAAGCGAGTGTGATGTTGTTGTGATGTTGTGCTGTATTGTTGAAAAGAAGCGCACACCCCTAAGAGGGGTAGGGAATTAACTAGAATGTGGAGCGAAGTGAAACATGCACTGGCCATAACAGTGTATAGATATTATTGATTTGAATTTGTTTCAGTGTTCCAAAGCGATTAATTTTTTATGTAGCATTACCCAATAACAAAGTAGAATTTTGTGTAAAAAAACTTTCTTTTTTTCAGCCAGCCAACCTTATATATCATTAAGTAAATAAAGAAGAATGGTTCCATGATGGGAATTGCTAATAATAGAGGTCCTTAATGACAGAATGAAAAGAGGATGTGCTAGCAAATTGTTTCAAATTATTATAATCAATTAATTTCCTACAAAATATCTATCAACAATGCATTATACAGTAATACACAAGCGCAAAATTTTAATAAACTTAAGAATCTAATTGATTCCATATAGATAAAATATATACATACGTACAATATAGTGCTGAGCGACAGTAAAAATTTTACTATCACGATAGTTACTCATTAAATATCGCGATAGTGAATACTATCCCAATAGTTTATGAAACACTTTACTCTTAACAAAGTCTTAGTGGTATAGCTATGATTTGCAGTCATATAGAAAGTTATTTTGCATGTACAGGACATTTGTTAATTAACTGTGTGGGCGGCCGATGAATATGGACTATTGGTAAAGCATTTACAGGCCACTCCTTTGTAAGAAAGCTGGTAATACCAACTGTAAAACAGTATAGAAGGGTTGTTAATACCATTTTAATACAGATCTGAGGTTATCATAACTATCACGATAGTGATATCCCTACTATTACGATATCGATAGTGATTTACTATCTCGATATATCGCACTATCGATACTATTGCTCAGCCCTAGTACAATACCTGAGGATTGTTATGAAGTATTGTACTAATTATGTTGGTATTAATTTGTTCCACTTTACACAGATGTTGGATATCTGAAGAAAATGGTGCTATCTGGGCTTTTATTGGTCCTATGTTAGCAATCATACTGGTTAGTAAATTCTACTAACAATTTTGTACAGTGTAATTCACCTGAATAAATTTATTTGCAGGTGAACATGTTTTTTCTAATTATAGCCATTTATGAAGTATTTAAAAGTAATTACAGCAATATGACAACTGAGAAGATAACTAAACGTGAAACTGTGAAGTAAGTACTGTAACTTCACAATAGTATAATGCATTAGACCTTATGGGTTTATACATTAACCACCAGCAACTCAGCTAAAAAGCTACAGTGAATTATTCTGCAGAATGTGGTCTATTACAATAATGCACTTGATTTTTGTATGTGGAAAGATTGTACTGTGTATGCCAATATTTATCAACTGGCAACACTAACTAATGGTAGTATTGTAAAACAGGCAGCCTTAGAAGTCATTTCAAAGGTATAGAAAGAAACTCAAGACCTCCTCCAGCAATACAGTACCTCTGGCTAGATCAATTTAGTGGGAGAAATGCTTTTAATATTATCAAAATTCAACTAACGATGATAATAATCATGATACCATGTTATTTAGCCATAGAATATTAACACACTGGCTGCTTTTTTGCTTTAAAACATCAATTTACTCTTTTGTTGTCTTATTATCATGATGCTACTGGACAAGGACAATGCATTCAACAAATCATACTACAGCGTACTTTAACAAAGCAGTCAAACACTCTAACAGAACAGTCAATTATGTTATATAGTCAAGTGCAGGCTCACATACATGTATACATGTAGAATAAAGAGAGTGCTGGGGTGGGCACCAGTTAGGGATTGTACAAGGATAGCAGTAGCAAGCTCTAGGCCAAACTCTCATGGATATTGCTGGATGCCTTGCAATAACAAAATATTCAACTTTGCAGGCTGGCTATGCCAATAACGTTGTCTCCAATCATGTAGAGACCTGTGTGAGCTTTAGCACACACACACACACACACACACACACACACACACACACACACACACACACACACACACACACACATATATATCAAAGTCCAGTTTTAGGCAATGTTGATGTGAAAATCAGTGACCAGATGGTGTAGCTATCTGGTGGTCTTCAATATCAGTTCATGTTTTATGACTGGTTTCATAATACACTCACACTGCTTCATAATATAAAGACATTGTAATAATAATACTGCACACCATAATTAAAATTTATTAGCATTAATACCACTGCAGCCATTTTTTGGCCACACCACTACATTATAATTAACAACATAAATAAGTCAAATTATATTCCTGTAGATCATTACTGAAAGCAGCTGTATTATTTGTTCCCCTACTTGGAAGCACTTGGATTTTTGGAATATTATCTGTGAATGAAGACACTATTGTCTTTTCCTGGATATTTACAATTCTTAACTCATTACAGGTAAACATGATTGAAGTAAACTTACTTGTAAGTTTATAATTAGTGCTCTCAACAGGGTTTGTTCATCTTGATTCTACATGTGTTAAGAAATGAAAAGGTACAGTATGTAATACAGTTAGCCAGCCAAAAAATACTACCAAGTATAAACCACAAAAAACCTAGCCTACAATGAATATAATCATTAAATGCACCACATATTGAAATTTATATGACATTATTTTATAGTTTATAAACTTTGTTCAAAGAAAGTGGACCAGTGTTTCAAGAACTGACAGTTCACATGTATCTGTAAGTAAATATTCTGTATAGTACTAAAAGTATTAAACTTTTGATCCAGAGTAAGGAATCTACTTTCCCAACAAAAGCAAAGAAATACAGTAAGATTATTGATTAGCAATATTGTATGTCTAAATTAGTTTGTACAGCAATAATATTACAGAATGCTTTTATGGTTATTAAATAATAAATCTTTCTGCAGGTATTGTATTATATTGCTTGTATTCAATGTTGGCAAGAAATTAACTTCCTTGTTTCCTCGTAAGGCTGTAATTAAGTGATTAATGATTAATTCAATTAATGTAAGTTTTGGTCACTAGTACAGGGTACCAGTGGACCATCAGTGGTTTTAAACCAGCACTGTAAAGTTTTTAAGTATTAAAAGCGAGTTTACACATCATGCAACTCTAAAAACATATGATTTTCAAACTGATTGCATGATTTGTTGCATGAAGCAGGTACTCATGTGATCAAAATTTAGTATACAAACAATGACGATATATAAATCTTAATGGGTTGTTATCCAATATTTATTGCTTATTTGCAATGCAAGTTTTCTAATGAACTGATATTAAAGACACTCAGAATAGTAACCAGAGCATTTTACAGTATAATGGTTGGCCATTGGACCTTTACCGACCAATTAGCTTGAAGACCGACTGATATATCTACTAAACTGGTCAAAGATGGCTGACCACTTTCTGCTAAAAAGATTGATATCCATACAGTGTACTCTAATAGAACAATCAGCCACTCTAATAAAGCAGTCAAAGAGAGCATCCTGATCTAAAAAATCTTAAAAATGAAAAAAAAATCATTCCATTGGGGAATCGAACCTACAATACACCCTTTGGCAAAACGTATATTTTGCACCTTTATACCACATGTCCACACACTCTCCAAGTGACTTCAATAGCCTTTTTATGTCAGGTAGATTGTAATTGTTCACATCCTTACTAATTTCAACCACAGTATAACTCATGCTAGTGAATTTTATATTTTCTCTGTCAAATTCCAGCATAGATCTAGCTACTGTAACTACTCACAACTTTTATAACATGAGTAGTGAATTCATTCATAATAATGTTATCATTATTATTATAAATTCATTATACATCTGTGTGGCTTAACAATGATGCAGTGCATGGCTGCTGAAGGGATTTTGTGTGTCATAATACTCATAATTTGCAGTCTCAGAACATTGTAAATTTCCTGAGATACATGCCTCCAGATACCCCTAGCTTAGCATGCTCATGCATGCTTGATGTACTTTAAGCATTCATTGTTATACAATGTCAGGTAATGTCAGATCAACTTAAACTTTGATCTGACATAAAATCAGATCAATGGAAGCTAGTTATAATCAGCTCTGAGTGGAGCCAATAAAGTATTTATTAATTTGAAATACAGCAAATAGCATAGGTTGTCTTAAATTTGCTAAAATTCCTCTATCCAATATCGCCGCTTGATAGAGATGTGTCAATTTTGCCAGAAAAATACTTTTGGAATAATAGGTGGGTAATAACAAAAAAATTGGTACAGCTTTTTTTTGAAATGGATACTAGGGAATATAAACTTAGCAAAAAATTGAAATACTCTAATAGAACAGTCACATGTAATAACTACCTATTATACCAAAAATATTTTTTCAGGTTTGTGGCAAAATCGACACATCCCTATCAAGTGGAAATATTGGATAGAGGAATTTTAGCTGATTGTTATGGGAAGAACAAGATACTCCAATAGAACAGTCACAAATGATAAGAGCATAATGAAGATTACAATATTCTAATAAAACAATCACTTTGAAATGAAATGTGACCGGATTTCACATAACAAGGCTTCCACACACACAAAATCAAACTTACGATTTTACCATAAATGGATTGCTGGTCTAACACACCATCATATTTCACACTGTACTTCCTTCAGCACTAACAAGTCTGGTTCTGTAGCAGCTTTCTTCCGACCCTGTCAAAGCCACGAGTGTGAGATTGGCACCATTAAATGGCCATGGCTTTGTGATAATGGTGTGTAGTGAGCTGGGACTTCACAGAGAGCTCGCCAATAGTGTTCTCAGTGAATTTGGAGTAATTTGAGGGCCATGGAGGGCCAAGGAGAGCCCAAACTTGGCCTCTGGATTCCAATCGTCTTCTTATTTCATTTTATACCCGTATATTAAGACCGCCATCCACCCCCACCCTCCCACCCTATTACTATCACCTGTGATATTATTACCCGCTCGAAAAAAGCTGCTCAAAACAGGGCAAACTTTGGGTATCAGAAATGTATACACCCACTCAGTGATAGCTAGTGAACAGACGAACAATTGGTGCAAATTTTGTTTGCACAGCTGTAGGCACTGGGAAGTTATTACACAATGATTCCTTAAAATCGCCATATCTCCTAACAAAGCTTTGTGCGTCGAAGCCTTGTTTTGTCAAATTCAGTCACAAATTGTAGCTATGAAGTGTAGGCTTGTGTCAACTATACCAGTATAATTTTAGGCATAATAGGGGATGAAAAGCATAAAGCCTAATGCTGGCATAATGGAGCATAATTAGTAGCATAATAGGGTAAGTTTCTGCCACAATACAGTGTAAATATAACTTCTGCTATAACAGTAACTAAGTCAAGGGCTAACCTGTTTTGGATGGTGAAATGATTCCTGACAAGTAGAAACAATACACTGCAGTCTTGTTACAAGTTTACACTTGGCAGAATGTGTGTTTTCATTGTGGGTCTGCATTTTATAGGAGTCATGTGCCAACTAGTACCAAGGCATGGCAGCAGTTTATTTGAGCTTCGACCATTGAATTTGGCAGACCTCTCAACCTGGGAACAGACCTAGTCATGAGATTGTCAATCCTCATGCAGCTGTGAATCCTACCATCTTGTTGATGGGGTTCATGCACATACATTTGTTTTACCAAAATTGTTGAAAAGGCACAATTAACTAGTTACTGAGATGCTATACTGTTGTTTGCTGCAGCTTATTATAATATACTATGCTATGGTGTAGCCGTAACTACGATTTATAGTTATTGTAAACCTACGAACTTCATCTGACACACCTTGCTTAGTCACTTGATGTCCACAAATCCTTCATTCAGTATCACAACACATCACTGTCTCCACCATTCCATGACTTCTTGTGAGCTTCATTGTGGGTAATTTGTTTGTAGTTGAATTCTGTACAGGTGGTTTCTTTGTAGCTGAACTCTGTACATGATGGTTTCTTTGTAGCTGAACTCTTTACAAGGTGACTTCTTCTAGCTGAACTCTCTACGGGGTAATTTCTTTGTAGCTGAACTCTCTATATAATGGTTTCTTTGTAACTGAACTCTCTACAAGGTAACTTCTTCTAGCTGATCTTTCTACTGGGTGATTTGTTTGCAGCTGAACTCTCTACATGGTGGTTTCTTTGTTGCTGAACTCTCTACAAGGTGAATTCTTCTACCTGATCTCTCTACAGGGTGATTTGTTTGTAACTGAACTCTGTACAAGTGCGTTTTTGTGGGTGATCTCACTGCAGGTTGATTTGTTTGTAGCTGAACTCACTAAAGGGTGATTTTGCTTGTAGCTGAACTCCTTGCATTGTATCTAGTTTCTAGCTGATCTCTCTACAGGGTGATTTGTTTGTAGCTGATCTCTCTACAAGTTGATTTGTGTGTAGCTGATCTCTCTGCAGGTTGATTAATTTTCAGCCGATCTCTCTACAAGGTAATTTGTTTGTAGCTGAACTGTCTGTAAAGTGATTTATTTGTAGCTGATCTCTCTGCAGGTTGATTTGTTTTAGCTGAACTCTCTACAGGGTGATTTACTTGTAGCTGAACTCCTTACATTGTGTCTAGTTTCTAGCTGATCTTTCTACAGGGTGATTTGTTTGTAGCTGATCTCTCTACAAGTTGATTTGTGTGTAGCTGATCTTTCTACTGGTTGATTTGTTTGTAGCCGATCTCTCTACAGGGTAATTTGTTTGTAGCTGAACTCTGCACAAGGTGCTTTTTTGTAGGTGATCTCACTGCAGGTTGATTTGTTTGTAGCTGAACTCACTAAAGGGTGATTTGCTTGTAGCTGAACTCCTTACATTGTGTCTAGTTTCTAGCTGATCTCTCTACAGGGTGATTTGTTTGTAGCTGAACTCTCTATAAGGTGATTTGTTTGCAGCTGAACTCTCTACATGGTGGTTTCTTTGTTGCTGAACTCTCTACAGGGTGTTTTGCTTGTAGCTACTCTCTACAGGGTGATTTGTTTCTAGCTTATCTGTCTACAGGTTGATTTGTGTGTAACTGATCTCTCTACAAGCTGATTTGTTTGTAGCTGAATTCTCTGCAAAGTGTTTTGTTTGTAGCTGACCTCTCTTCAGGGTGATTTGTTTCTAGCTGATCTCTCTACAGGGTGATTTTTTTGTAGCTGACCTCTCTTCAGGGTGATTTGTTTCTAGCTGATATCTCTACAGGGTGATTTTTTGTAGCTGACCTCTCTTCAGGGTGATTTGTTTCTAGCTGATCGCTCTACAGGTTGGTTTGTTTGTAGTTGAACTCGCTACACGGTGATTTGCTTGTAGCTGAACTCCTTACATTGTGTCTAGTTTCTATCTGATCTCTCTACAGGGTGATTTGTTTGTAGCTGATCTCTCTACAAGTTGAATTGTGTGTAGCTGATCTCTCTGCAGGTTGATTTGTTTGTAGCCGATCTCTCTACAGGGTAATTTGTTTGTAGCTGAACTCTCTACATGGTGGTTTCTTTGTTGCTGAACTCTCTACAGTGTGTTTTGCTTGTAGCTGATCTCTCTACAGGGCAATTTGTTTGTAGCTGATCTCTCTACAGGGTGATTTTTTTGTAGCTGACCTCTCTTCAGGGTGATTTATTTCTAGCTGATCTCTCTACAGGGTGATTTTTTGTAGCTGACCTCTCTTCAGGGTGATTTGTTTCTAGCTGATTGCTCTACAGGTTGATTTGTTTGTAGATGAACTCTCTACAGGGTAATTTACTTGTAGCTGAACTCCTTACTTTGTGTCTAGTTTGTAGCTGATCTCTCTACAGGGTGATTTGTTTGTAGCTGAACTCCTTACATTGTGTGTAGTTTCTAGCTGATCTCTCTACAGGGTGATTTGTTTGTAGCTCATCTCTCTACAAGTTGATTTGTGTGTAGCTGATCTCTCTACAGGTTGATTTGTTTTTAGCCAATCTCTCTACAGGGTAATTTGTTTGTAGCTGAACTCTCTATAAGGTGATTTGTTTGTAGCTGATCTCACTGCAGGTTGATTTGTTTTAGCTGAACTCTCTACAGGGTGATTGCTTGTAGCTGAACTCCTTACATTGTGTCTAGTTTCTAGCTGATGTCTCTACAGGGTGATTTTTTGTAGCTGAACTCTCTACAGGGTGATTTGTTTCTAGCTTATCTCTCTACAGGTAGATTTGTGTTGATTTGTTCATTTTATCTCTCTACAGGTAGATTTGTGTTGATTTGTTCATTGCTGATCGCTCTAATGGTTGATTTGTTGTAGCTGAACACTCTGCAAAGTGTTTTGTTTGTAGCTGATCACTCTAAAGGGTAATTTGTTTGTAGCTGAACTCTCTCCACAGTGACTTGTGTGTAGCTGAATTCTGTGTAACTGAATTCTCTAGAGAGTGACTTAATTGTAGCTGAATTCTCTACACAGTGCATGACTTTTTTATAGCTGAACTTTCTTCAGTGTTACTTGTAATGTTCTGAATCTCTATAGTGATATATTTGCTTAACTCTCCACATGGTGACTGTCTTCTTGCTGAACTGTCTATAAGATTAACTGTTTGCAGCTGAACTCCCTACAGAATAACTTGTGATGTAATAAAATTCTATAATGGAGTAAATAAATTAGCCGAATGCTCTATTAGGGTGACTGTTCTATTAGAGTATCTCGAACTTGCATTTGCTACACGGAGTTGGCTTTCGAATCATAACTCAGTGGTTTGTAATCCGATTCTTCTGTACTACTGCAAGGACTTTCTATGAAGATTATTCCAGCTATGCACCGATTTTCAGCTCATTGCTCTAAGCGGTTTGCCTAGTAGGCGTGAAAACTAATACTTTTTTATTCATAAAAATCGATCGCGTAATTGTGACACAGGTTGGGTTTTGTGTCATATCTCCGTGGTCTTTATCTCGATTCCTTTCAAACCACCAAAAGGCACTCCTACGATGGTTACTCCATCTACATAGCAATTTTCAATTCATTCCATGAAGCGGTTTACCCTGTAGGCATGACAACAAATCGATCTTGTTTTACGCGAATAATCGGTCATAACTCCTGAACCATTCATCAGATTTGTACCAAATTTGATGCTAGGATTCGCCTTTGGACTCCCGTTCTGTGTGCCAAATTTCAAGGCGATCGGAGTACGCGTTTGCTTGTTATAGCAATTTTTGCAAGTGTGCGAAAAGACGAAGAAGAAGAAAAAAAAACGAAGAAAAAAAAACGAAACTTTGGCAGCTCGTATCTCGGAAATGGCTGGAGCGATTTCCTTCAAATTTGGAATGTAGACTTCCTTGGCTGGCGGGCAACTGTGTAGCAAATTTGGTTCCAATCAGATAAGTGATCACCGAGATACAAAGGTGTGAAAATGACGTTTTCGTTCTTCCTGTCAATATACTCACGGTGTGGCGCGCCGGCTTCTTGGGCCGCACGACACACTACCGTGTGTCTTGATTTCAGCTAGATAATTGGATTTGTAAACACCACAATTTAGCATATTCATAATTCATGAATTATTTTGTAATTCTGTAATTATGTTGCTATGTGCTGCTAACAAAGCGTAACTATAGTCCGTACGCATTCAGCTGAACCTACGCCAAATATAGTAATATCAAAGAGGCGAACATGTGCTCACTCCCAATGGTTTTATACTGGAACAAGCATGTTTTCATGTTGTAAACATGTTTGCATGCCTGAATCATCCATACTAAATGTATGGGATATTTTAAAGCCTCATAACTCATTTGTTCTTGCCCATATCAAAGCGCTTTTTGATTAACAGTTCTGGCATTTAAAGGGCCTCACAGTACTACTAAATGTTTGGGAAGCTGGCCCGTGTAACACTGAAGAGTTATATAAATGAGGGATCAGGTGAACTTGACACGAACAGACTATATAACAAACCACTTTAAACAGCAAATTAAACACAGCAGTATCTTCTCATTTGTTTTATAGTGTGGCTATCGTGTTTTCTCATGCATATTGTTTAGAGAAAGCCTTGAGGCTACCCTTCATTTTCGTTTGCATAAGTACGGGTAGCTTCCCTGGCTTTCTCAAAGGATACGCTATCTCCGGCAGCCTAAGAGGCCTTCAACATTGTTTTGAAGTTGTTAAACATCCATAAAACCAAAAAGGAAGACCGTTCATGAAGAATTGCCATACCCATATTTTGAATACACTTGCTTTTCTCAGGCCTGGGAGGAGTCAAACATTATTATCGTCATCTACAGCATCACCTTCACTGGTCACGACATGCTTGTGAAGTGCAGACGACTGCAACTCAATACAACTATCAGCACCTTCCTCACTCTCTTAATCACTGGAGGGTATATATACTTATTGAAGAACAGTCTTGTTTAGAGTGCATCACAATAAATACAACATGCAATATATATGACCACTAAAATGTACCGCGAAAATGAAGTTTGGATTACATGACACTTAGTAGTGACGTCACGGTAGTGTTTTGGGGGTGCGGTTAAGAATATTTCTG
Source organism: Dysidea avara (assembly GCF_963678975.1). Lineage (NCBI taxonomy): Eukaryota > Metazoa > Porifera > Demospongiae > Dictyoceratida > Dysideidae > Dysidea > Dysidea avara. The sequence goes on from NC_089275.1 coordinate 28,049,286, forward strand.
ACTAATTGTGAAATGAACAAGCAGTCGTGAGATTAAGGCTGAAATTGTGTGTGTCATAACCAAATCGTGAAGGTTGAGAGGTCTGAATTTGGTATTATCTAATATGTCTCACCATAGATTTTGAGTAAAATGTGATATATGATGTTTATGATTATTGGAAGGCAATAGCTAGCTGGCTACGATGGAAGCTCTGATGATAAATTTGACCTACCGTGATTAGCTTTTTTTCGTCCTAAAATGATTTTCATATGCAAAACTTGTACAAAAACTATTTACACAAAAAAATTACAAAAGATCAAACTACTCTAATAGAGCAGTCCTTCATGTGAATCATACGAAAATAATTTTGCATAAAAATTTTTATTAGTTTTTTGTTATCTATAGGAACTGGACTGGCTAAGTTTCAGCTTCATAAGTTCAGCACTGTGGGAAATTATTATATTTTTATTTTATTTTATATTACTGGACAGACAGACAAGGTCTGATGTATCCAGGGGACTAGCCCAAAACAATACAATCATGATACATACAGTAGGAAGTCAACAGTGTTATTCACTAGTTAATTAAGAATTAATTGGTGCAAGCAGCCTGGGTCCGAATCAGAGAGAGGGATATGATTTCTTATCAATGCTATTAGAGGACCTGAGGTGGACCTGGGTTGAAGTGTAAAATTATGCTGCATGGGCTCAGTGGGAGGACGACGAGACACCATGTTTCTATTGCATATAATGAGATTAGTTTTACCACTTGATCTTCTTCTTTGAGTTCTGCAACAACTTTCTTGTGTCTTTCAAAATACAGCACTAGACAACCAAATGAGCAAATAGATCAATATATACAGCAGTCTTTGAGAAAAATATCTACAGGCACTTTCATAACTCACTGATACAATGGTGTACAGTATTAAATCTTGGCTGATTGTGTTTGTGATAAATTTGTGAATCCACCAAGGTAGAGTTTTTGCCCAAGGTATGTTTGTGTGTTTGAGAAGGAGGGTGAATTCACAGAAGAAAGATCATTGATAACTTCTTTCTTCACCACAACATAAACAAACATTTGTGACTCAGACATGGAGATAAAACAAGGATTTGTGAACTCCCTATGAACAGGTGAACACGTTGATGCCTAGGATTTATACATTGGAGTGTCAATTCATCCACCAATGAGGAAAAAAATGCTTGCATAATTGTTTTTCTGGAACTTGCATTTTTTCCCATTGTTTTTAAATTACAAAAGTACTATCGTGTAGAAATTAATGATTTTCCCAAGTTTAATCACTTAGTGTGGATTCAGATAACTAGTGAATGTATGGATATTGAAAATAGTTATGTCTGTAGTGAGACTGAAGTTAATAAAAATATTCCAAGATTCTGTAAAAGAACAGTCAAACACTCTAATAGAAGTCATTGCATGTAACAGAGAAAATGAAAATCATTTAAGTGTAGGAGGTTCTTGGCATGGTGCCGAAAATGTCCTTTGAATACCAATTGCTACAACGCAGAAAATTGATCAGAATTATACAGAAGCCATGCAAAATATTTTATAGCTACATAATTATTTGCATATAATACAAAACGATGATATTAGACAATAAATGCCTACAGCTTCTGAGGAACTATAGATATGCCACCAGGCTTCCTGCTCTAATATGCCTGTTAGTCTATATAGAGCGCATCCCCTTTACAAGCTATTGCTATTGTTTGTATGTTGCAGTTGGAGTGACACTTCTTCTCTGCACCAAGATAAACACACAAAATAAAAGCTTAATGCATTTTTGAAAAGCATAAAAATCATAGTAGGCAGAAAAATTTGGGAAATGCCAAAAACCATAATAGGCAAATTCTAGAGCATAATAAACTCAAGCTTAATGCAGTTAGAAGTGGTCAAATCAGTGGCGATCCTAGACCTGACCTACAGGGGGGCCAAGTAGGGAATAACAACATGACTATTGTTGTATGGCTGTAATATTAAGTAGAATGTCAGGGAGGTCTGAGAGTCCAACCCCCAGAAGCTGCAGGATTTTTGCAATTTGAAGGCTTCAAAACAGCCTAAAATTTATGCTAAAAACATGAAAAGTGCTAAAAATAACAATGCCAATCTATACTGCAACTTTTCCTCAAGATTTAAAAAAAGTTATTTTTCATCAGGGTAGCAATGGCCTCTCTGCCCCCCCCCCCCCCCCATTAGAATTACCTATGGGTCAAATAACATAAAGCAAAATGAATGTTTAAGCAAAATATGGAGTATAGTACGTAGATAAAAATAAAAGAATTACTGGAAAGAAAATAATTTTGAAAATAAGCAAAATAGACTCATCCCTATCACTTGGCTGCACAGCCATTTGAAACATTTCAGTGCTTTCATTGTACTTAATGTATACTACATTTCATATATTATTCAAGTGAAATTCCTGTTTAATAGACTTGCAATTGACCAATACTGATATCGGTAACAATACCGATAATCAGTCCTACTTATCATGTATAAAATTACAACATAATTGAGGGTATTTATTAGTTAATGGTTATTAATGTCCTACCATATTTCAAGCTTCTTATTCAGCATAGGTATACTCTACACTACAAACTACCAAGTGTCAAATTCAACTGTAGTATGCTTCACTAGTATCTTGTGAGAAAACAGCATCACAACCTCAATGATATGTACTTTTTAGATGACTTGTAGGAATGCATCAATTATGCTGGGAAATTTTTGGTGTAATAGGTGGGTAAATACAATGAGAAAAATGCTGGCATAATAGGTGCATTTTTTGCTCCATATGTTGCTGAAGATTTTCTGCATTAATTTTGTTTATCTGCACTAACTTTGTTAATTGATCATTTCTAACTGCATAGCTACATTCACCTTAAAGTGACTGTTCTATTAGAGTATCTTTGTCAGTATACAGTAGATTATAGCAAGTTACAGGCTTGTCATAAGTGACTGTTCTATTAGAGTATCTTGATCACCACTTTCTCTTCTAACAATAGTTAGCTATGAATCACTGATTAAGTTATAATTATTGTGTTGACATTAAGTTCACTTATTTATAGTGCACAATTTCTGTGTATTATTACAGCAAGTGACAACAGTAAATCAAGTGCAACAATCAAATCTGCAATACTACAAAGTTATCAAGATGATGTCCTTCAAAATAAATATGCTCAACCAGCTGATGATAATACTCCCACACAAGTGCAGTCATCCAATATTTGTGAGTGTAAAAGTAGTTGATGTATTGAAATTATATGCAATCATCTAGCTAACATGTACAGTGTTGTTGATCATCGTGAGACCACGTTTGTATCAGAGCATAATGATTCAGAACTTGATTTGGTATGGGAAAGCTCAAAGCATCATGAAGAATCTACTAAAGATACTTATCTTTAACTGTAATAATTTACATACCTTGCACTTGCACCAATCATGTAAGATAATTTAAGCTTATGGCTATTATACACATATGCACATATATACTTATTATGATTACAATGCTTTGTATCTGTACAATGTGTACTATGGACATACAATTTCAATGACTACCAACCAATAAAATTCAATACATTCATCACAGATTCCCAAGGTGAATTTATCAAGTTTATATCTCCAAATTTACTGATAAAATTCATGCCTCTTACTTAAAGCACAGTAGTTGTATTAGAGACTTTTGTAACTATGCATAATGCATTGGATTACTTTCATCTTTCTAATTTTGCCTTCTTCTGTTTAATTGATGTTGCAGAATTTACTTGCCCAATCAGTGACAATAATTTTAATCATAACCTGAACTAGTGAAATGAACCAGAATTTGATTATCACTTGTAAATTATACCTTTGTCTTTACGGATAAGCCTGTTTGTATTATAAACAGAACATTATCTAGCTAGAAATGGAGCAAAAGATTTTGACTAATGCTTGTCTAAGGTGATCAAAAGGCAACGTGGCATAATGTACAAGTACATATTTCAGTACAAAATTGATTAGCTGGCTATGGAGTCCCAAATTGTGTTGCAGAATCGTGTACCATACAACTGAATGAAGCAAATTGTTGTGATTGAGGATGAAACACTGAAAACATTAACATTACTTCAACTCATGATGGATCTGTAAATTCAGACTTCTGTTTGTGTGGGTTTTCTTTAGATTGTTGCTGATCATGCATGATTACCCAGTTGTTTTTGTTTTGGCTGGCTTACTTTGGAACATTTTTTATTATTTTTATGAAGGCTTTACAGCACAAGTGTTGAAGGTCTGTAGGACACCTGGTCCTACAGCCTGTTTAAAGTTGTTACAGAAAGTGTGTTTGAAAACGTGGAGAAAGGACAAAAAATCCATGACTGGACCTAGGCAGCCTCGAACCTGCAGCCATCCGATTAATGCTCAACATGACAAGTAGGTGTTTATACTGGAGTGATAAAACTCTCCCTAAAGAATTCCACCATTTTTTTCAGGCAATGTTACACACCACTTTATGCAAACCAGTAGCAATGCCGACACCTTAACCAACAAGAAATATGCAAAGTCAACACACTGAAAGTAAGTCGATTCAACTATACTACAAAAGCTATCTTGGTAAAAACAGAGTTGCTATAATATTTTCTTGAATTGTGTCAATATGTACTGCATTACTTTTCATGGAATGGCATCCTCAAATACAAGTAGGCCACACAATGCATTGTAAAAGTACATGTGCTCCTGATTTCACATAACTTTCAAATCATTTCCATGTAATTTTTTTGCTATCAATAAAAATTTTAGATGTAAATTACTACATAAATTGAATACTATTGTGATAGACTAGGGTCAAAGAAATAATAGGTAAAGGTAATAGCAGGGCCATGTGTCCACTGTAAATAGTATCCACACAAAAACAGCCAAGCATTGTTAAAATTTATTAGCATTAACATCATTGCAGCCATTTCTTGGCCGCCACCTTTGATTTCACAACTTTTTTCACCCAGGCTTTTTAAGGCCGCACCATTTTTTCACAGCTTGGCTGTTTTTTGTGTGGATTTCACTCCTTTTTGTACTTTACAAGGCCCCAAAACCAGCCTATGGCTGACTTTGAGGTTTGTCTTTACTCACATTTCTTCTTTTCTATGTAGATACAATGATGATTATTGAAGACAGACTTATAAATGTATTTCATTGCATGATTTAATTCAATATTTGATAATATTATTGTAATACTCTAATAGAGTGCACATTTTTTTGGAGGACTTCTAATAGAACATACATAGAATGTTCTAGAACAGTATAGAACTTCTATTGGTAGATCTATGAAATTACAAACGTAGCAGATTTCAACTAGAAATTTCATTTATAAAGCAGAAATTAAGTGAGGTGATCAGTCAAGGTAGCAGTGGTTCAGTGGTTAAGGATGGAGGTGTTAGGTATGGAGGTCCCTGGTTCGAACTCTGGTAAGTTGTTTTTTTTCGACATTTTTTGCACACCTTTTTTTACCCCGTGGTGACTGCTCTATTAGAGTATCTCGATCCCGCGATTTTACACTTGCTTAGTTTTTGCTTTATAACTTTGTCGCTGTAACTCTATGCTATTCAAACTATCAAAAGGCACTGCCACGATGATCAGCCTATCTACACACCAATTTTCAAGTTATTTCTATGCTTGGTTTACCCTGTAGCCGTGACAGAAGTTTGATCTGTTTTTACGTGAATAAACGCCCATAACTCCTTGAATACTACTCAGACTTACAACAAACTTGGTACGTGAATCCACCGTTACACGTTCTTAATTTGTGCCAAAGATCGAGGCAATCGAGTTACACGTTTGCATTTTATAGCAATTTTTGCAAAGTGTGCGTAAAGAAATCGAAGCCCCCGTACGGCATAAGAAGAAAAAAACGAAGAAATTAAAACGAAATTTTGGACGCCCATATCTCGCAAATGGCTGTTGCGAATTTAATCTACTTTGCTGTGTGGCGTACCCTACCTGGGGGACAGCTATAATGCAAAAATAGTGTGCTTTGGAGAAGAGGCCATGGAGCTATACATGCGTGAAAAAGCTGTTTTCTTTCTTCCTGTAAATATACTCACGGTGTGGTCGCCGGCTTTCTTGGCCGCACGACACACTACCGTGTGTCTTGATCCCATCCAAAAACAGCTTATAGCTGTAAAAAAAAAAGTGAACGTCTAAGTAAAGCAGAGTTAACTGCGACAAAAAGTAATGATATCATAATGCAGCCATGTGCGAGGTGTGCAAGTTGTAAAATTAATATTAGCTAATCAGATAATACAATGTTATTGTTAAAGTGTTAATGAGAACTATGTGATGCTGCTATTTTTAAGTGTGTGAGCATCTTCATAAATGCCACACAAATATAATTCTCAATAAAGCAATGTGTATAGATTCTCTGATAGCAATAAATAGTTTGAGTTTGGCCGTCTTTCCTGTATACGGCAATGCTACGAACAAAGGAAAGGTGGCCAAACTCAAACTATTTATTGCTATCAGAGAATCTATACACATTGCTTTATTGAGAATTATATTTGTGTGGCATTTATGAAGATGCTCACACACTTAAAAATAGCAGCATCACATAGTTCTCATTAACACTTTAACAATAACATTGTATTATCTGATTAGCTAATATTAATTTTAAAACTTGCACACCTCGCACATGGCCGCATTATGATATCATTACTTTTTGTCGCAGTTAACTCTGCTTTACTTGGACGCGCACTTTTTTACAGCTATAAGCTGTTTTTGGATTGGATTTCAATACTTTTTGTTAGAATAAGCAATGCACTGTTGATAACAGTGGGTGAGTTTCCATGGTTTTTACAGAAACCCCAGATTACAGTGACAGAATATAACTGTAATTTTAGTGGCCATGGCTGCCCACATGGGGGGGTAACTGTGGTATTTTTCCCCCTGTCCCATCCCGAAAGGGGCCCCTTGAATACCTGTTTAAAGAAAGATCGATATACTCTAATAGAGCAGTCAGGATCTAGACCCTTCCTTGCCCATGGGCCCCTCTTTAACTCTTTTCCCTGGGCTCTCTAATTTCTCTGGACGGCCCTGTTAGTGGCATGCAACTGCAGTCAACTACCACCCATTTTAACTAGTAAACCCTTAATAACACTTTGCCTTTCATCTTGCACTGCATTAAAATGATCAAGAATTAGATATTCTATTAGAGCAGTCACAAAACAGCTGTAACACAGCAATCAATATTATTTTAGCATAGTTACAACTTCTGCTTTTCATTGGATTGTATAGTTTAAATTACTAGCTACTTACAGACTTTACAGTATAAAAATATGGCACTTGTAGAAATGTGACTGTTCTATTAGAGTATCTCGATCTACTTCAAGCATTGACTAATTCAAGTGAAGAAGCTACGCCCCTGCCAAGAGGTCTTGTGAAATGAAATGAGAATAGTAAAGAAAAGGCAAGTATGTACAGAGACAATAGAAGGGCGCGTAATTATGTCCTGTTGTAAATAAACGCCTTTAAAATTTATATTACTACTAAATAAGCGCACCAGAATAGGCTTGTGAGGCTGTTGTCTCCAAGGTTGTCTCATTATTTGTCTTTTCGTGTTGAAGGGATTTAGTCACAATTGGTGAGTTTAACTATACATGTATTTGTGTTGTAAAACTTAATTGTAAAAAGGCGATTAGCACGTATCATGATAAACATGTACGTAGTTGCCATTCATCCGGTCCCGGAGCAACAGTTATTCTTCCGGCACTCATCACGTAATCTGTTGGGGTATTAATTACACTGAATTACGTGGCCCTCGAGGATCATGTGTGCTATTAACTCCGAGATGGACTTATTGTAGATTATCGTTTGTTCATGAGCGTAAGAATGGCCCCCCTTCATTCATTTTCTTGGAAGATTGAGATTCTCTAATAGAACAGTCAAGGGATATTTTTTTAATTCAGGCCATAATGGCACTCCCCTCCAAGAACTTTTCACATTCAGATGTGATTTATTGAATGATAAATGGACTGACATGAAATTTAGGTTGAATATTAGGGTAGATTCTGGCTATATAAGCTACTGCAACTGGGCTGCTAGGGGTGAATCTCAGCTGCTGCATGGACCATGCAAAGATGCTACAGTTACTACCCTTCATGTAGTTATGTAATTAGCTGACCATGCACTTTCTGGCTACAGTATGATTTTGATTGCAGTGAAACTCATCCAGGATACATGTATATTTTATTCATAATAAGGTGCCTGAATCCCATAGCTAGTTCAAATTACTATTGTAGAAAAATCCTAAAACCTTCGTTACAAAAACATGTTCCAAAGATGTTTGTTATGTTTGCTGAGTCACTAACGAATACCACTAGCACATGTACAAATAGAGCAAAACCACACAGAGGATGTAGTATCATCAAAAGTAACGCAAGAACGATGAAATGGCTTGGAACACTTAGAACATCTGATCATGGGATCTCCACCATCAGGTAAACGACACAAACAAAAAACATTTACTCTCCGCAGTATTGCCTTGCCTGGAACCTTCATTATATCTTCCTGTGGAAATTTATCGATTACTCTATTCTTTAGACATTGTAAAAAATGATTGCGAAACTCAGTTTGCTTGTATACTATTTTGGCAGGATCAATTCCACTGCACAGTGAATAGGCAAATGCCAAAGAAAAAGACCGCAACAAGAGCCACCATCCTGCTGTTGAACATCTTGAAATGTCAAGAAGAAATATGATTGTGGTGTCCTAATCATGGATCCGAAGCTATCGCTCTTTTCGTGTCCAAGGAAACATCTCCACTACGATTGCTATCATAAACCATGACTTGCTTTTCTTTGCAATCCTTATTTGTCACCAACACCCAGTGAGATTCATAACAATGTAATACCTGTATGAACTCTCCATCTTCTTGCTCAAAAGTGTTTGTTTGCATTTTCCCAACATCTCGAAAACCACCAAATTGAGGGAATTTCTTTTTAAGCAAATCCTGTCCAGCATTAACTAATCGTCTATTAAGCCAACCATTGGGATTTTTAAGAATATCAAAATCAGAATACAATACCCTTGACCCTGAGGTGACATTAAATGCTTCTTCTTTGTCACTTTGAGAACCTTCATCTGAACTAACTGTGATACAGCTGTCTGTTGCAACAGCTGGTGATCTATCAATTTGGATTTCTTATTGTCTTGCTTTGAGAAACGTTTATGTATTGACACTCCACCTCTGCTGCATTGGTGTTCTGCATGCACAGAACTTCTGCACAGATAGCAAAACCACTCCTTCTGTTTTGGGACTGCTTTTAATCCCGCACAACGCAAGTGTGCCAATTGTAAACATCCATCGCAGCAAATGGACAGTGATCCTTCCTCTTCCTCCAAATCACATTTGCACACAAGGCAATAATACTTCATACTTCTTTTTGATTCAATGGCTTGTAATACCTTGCTCCATGAAAGATCGGTGAAGTACTTTCTAATTCTAGATATGTTAATATTCTCATCAATACATGTGCTTGGTAAAATCATGGGTCTAAATTCAATCTCGTCTTCACTTAAGGGTAAGCCTTCATTCATGGCCTTGACAACAGAAGACTTGGAGACAAACCATTCCAGCATTGCTAAACAAAGGAAAATGAAAGTACATGCATCCATGTTTAGCAATTTAGAATACACAAATTTAGAATACACAGATCATGTTTCCATGAAAAATTTCAAGCAGAAATATAGGTCTATACACTGAAAGCATACAGTAACAATAAATTATGTAACTGCATGCATGCATTTGACAAAACCCAGCTTCCACGTACAAAGCTTTGTTAGTATTGTGGTATGCAAGCAAAAGAATTTACACCATTTATAAGCTGTGGGTGTATAAGTTTTTTTACAGACTGTTTTTCAAGAGGCATTGATATCACAGGTGTGGTGGGCTTGGGAGGACTTTATATAGGGGCAAATGAAGTGTCAAAGATGATTGTACTACTGAGGTCCACGTTTGACTCTCTACGGACTCTCCTTGTACTTCCAAATGATAAAGGACAAGACTGACAAGTCACACATAACACTTTTCCAGCAGAGCCATGGCCATTGAATGACACCAAACAACTACTTGTGGCTTCTACGGGGTCTGATGAAAAAACCAGACTCGTCACAACTCAGACAAGGACACAGTGGGAAATGATAGTCCAGTAGATTAGCTATCCTAAAAACGTCAGTTTGATTTTGTGTGCATGGAAATCAGGTTATCTTAAAAAGTTCAATTATGTAATAAACAAATTTCAGGGATTTTATTACTCAGCTATACTTTGGGTGGAATTATAATTTGTTGAACTCTGCCCCCTGAATATTTAGAAGAAAGAAGTCTGTATGTTTTAAGTCACATCTCACATGTCTCATAAACCATAGAATAAATACGAATAACTCACAAATGCTTGAATTTTAACACAAGGAGTGTACACGTGTTTAGAGAAAATGTGTGCCTTATGTTGTGTACAGTGGTGAAGAACTCACAATACACCTGCATATGTACCAAACAAACTGTAATATAACAGAAGGCATGCATGTGGAAATTAACTTGTAATATTACATCATTAATAGTACTCAATCATTAACCAACTTGCTTTAACCATTATTGGCTGAAATAAAAATTTTTACAAGACATCAGTCACAAAGTTTATTTTGAGTGAGCAAAGTGAGACTTCAAAGTGAGACGTCTTCTCCTATAATACATGCCAGCATGCTATATTTGATCACAACTCCTAACATAAATTACGTATAAAGTGTTGGATGTTAAATCAAAACAGATATCCAGTGGCTTCATTATCCTTGACATACTATGGATTTTTCAATATCTGGGTGGAGACTGATGAGTTTACTTCAAATATCAACACGTACTCTCCATCACCTTCACTCTGCCACCTGTATAATTTGACTATAACTGACAAACCTGGCATTGACACACAAAGCTTTGAGTATATGCTTAATTACATGCTTTGGGTAATTGTTTTATGCTGGTAGTAAAATAACACGTGGTAGAGATGGCGGTGGGTGTTCTATAGCACTAAAATAAATTAAAAGGCAAAAACCAAGAAGACAAATTTAGATTTTCTTTGTACTCATTCACTCAAACATAAAAAAGGATTTAATACGTGCTGGTCATTTCCATTATGTTGAGTTGTTGGGGAACCTACATTAACATTTTACATAACATTATACCTCTCTCTTGATCTCTAGGATGCATCTTAAGGAATGCAACAGGCTTGTTAAATGCTTTCTTCTTCTTTGGTAAGCCAACAACCGTCAAATCTCCACCTTTCGGTCTTCCCCTTTTCTTCATGGCACTAGGTAGCTGTACGGTAGATATGTCTATGGCTATGAAAAAAGTAGTATGCATGCACTGATGAATTAAATAAGGTATGCATGTACCTCCAGAACAATCGAGAGACTCAACAACAGTAGTAGCATCAGATGGATCTGTTTGAATATGCTGTTTCATAGTAACACTTTGAGACACTTCTGGATAGTCATGAAGGGAAATCTCATAACTTTGTTCGTTTGTAGAATCTTGTCTTGCAGCACTTCTTTCATTTTCTTCTGCAATGGATATATCATCAGGTGTGTCGTCATGGTCACTGTCGTGGTGCTCATTCGCACCATGATCCTCCACATTAGCTATCTCATCTAAAGCATCAACAGTGCTCAAATCATCTAAAATATCACACAAATTATAAGTTCAATGTACATAATATTGACTTTTTGAGTATGAAAATAAGAAGTAATTAATCAGGTAGCACCTAGCATAGAGTAATTAATAAAATTGTTAGAAATGGGTTGAGGGTTATGATTGCCTTAAAGATGTTTCTGTGTTGATTATCCATAAACAATTCTGCAAAATGTTCTAATAGATGAGCCTCGAACATCCACGATTCCTAAATACAGTACAGTAAATTTTATGAGTGATCATGTGAGTAATTACACGTGACTTGGTGGCAATTTCAAAAGTGTTAATATAGAATTAGTACACCAAAGCTCAAATTGAAAATTATTCACTCTAACAGAGTATTCATCACAATGAATATTCAAGTTCTCATCTTTACTTATTAGGTTACTAATCAATCACAAACAGAGCTTTATGGGGGTGCCACCAGCTCTAGAGACATTTTTTTCCTACAACAGTATATACCTTCACGGTATTCTACAACTTGAGCACGATTGTACTGTAGACATACAAATTTTCAAGGTGTATAATTATCAGTGTCTTAGCCAGGTAACTAACTTCCACAAAATTTTTATAACTAACCATCATTAGCTATACTTTCTACTCCATCACAACATTCCACTGACACATGATCCCCTCGCTCCCAAATTTTTGCAATCTCTTCTAAACAAGCAAGCCTTGAGTTGAAGTCCTTCATGGATACTTCCGATGCTAACGTAGCCAATCTCTGAGTAATCCTATTCGCTTTCCTAAACTTCTCATGCTAAGAAAGCACTGCACGCTTTGGCTGTGTAACCATGCTAACAGGGATAGAATCTCCATCCGTAAACACATAGTGTTCATTCTGATCCTGTAAAATAAGCTGGTTTGATCTGTAGTACTCTAGTGTCCAACGCTCCGCACACAATGCAGGCTGGAACAGTGGCAAATTAGACTTTTGGCAAACGGCTAATATATGCTTACATGGCAGCTGCATTGCTTTTCTAAAAGAACAATTACAATCTTCTGAAGATGTAGAAATGTGAATTTTGCTTGATGATTCACACTCGTATGTATCACCTTCCTCTGGTTTCAACTTAACCTTACTATCCAAATCAATCTGCTTTACTATGTAAGAGAGGGAGTGACCACCTGCATGTACTAACTCTTGACAGAACCTTTAGGAAATGGCTGGGAAGGAGTCTTCTGAAATAGTGTAATGGCTCTGTGGTCTCGTTCTACATGAAGACTTGACAGAACCTTCAACAATTCACGGCAAAACTGAGGGAGACGTGCAAACTTTGACATAACAGACTTCAACTTCTGGTTAATGCTCTCCACACGATTGTTGGTATGGTTTTGAAACATCAAGTTTTCATCTTTTAAGCCACACACCCACTCATCTCTTATTTCATGTCAATTGTCATTGAAATAATCCAGCACTATTTTGAGCTTAGTTTGTTTTAATTCTTCGTAAACACTAAAATAGGCTTCTTCGTTAGTAGCATATGACATTCTTTGCAAGATGTCTAGCACATGTGACCTCTCTGCTGCTGTAATGTCCATTTTGTTACTGGTGATCTCTCTCCGAAAGGTCCTTAAAACATGATACAAGCATATCAACAATTTAGCACCGGGGAACTCTTGCAGAAGCATATTTCTTTCCATAAAATCTTTGTCGGACATGATAGTTAGTGTTCTTACCCAATCTTTATTGTGGTTCTTGAATATCAATGCCATTGCTGTAATGGTAACTGCATCTTCATTTGCAACCAACCACAGTGATACAATCTGACTTTCTCCATTTCCATCTTCAACTAGTAAAACATATAAGGGCATTCTGAGTTCATTCAGTTTGTGTGTTGCATCGATGGACAACATCTCTGGGAATCGCTTATAGTTTTCAACCATATAAGCATCTTGAAAATAAATTCCAGATAACACGTTATCATCATTTACCGTGACTTCAACTATTGCACCTAGAAAAAGTTAATAAGTTATTTTAAATCAATACTATTACCAACCTGAGGACTTCTTTAATTCCTGTATAGCGTCTTCTAAGGCTTTGCTTTTGTCTGTTGCTGCTTGCGCACGAGTGGCTAAATTATGTATATCCTTCAGTATCACCACATTTCCACTCTTCGCCGACATATGTGACCGGGCCTGCGAAAACAGGGCATGTGGGCACAAACTACATCCCATTGCTCTACAGGTCATATCTCTGTACTGGAAAAGTATATTTCCATTCTGTAACTTGCATCATGATGCCACTTAAATGCTTACTAAGAGGTGAAAATTTCAATGCCATAGCGTAATGGTACAAAACATTATGAGTGATGAAAATGTGAAAAAGTAGGCAAAAAACATGTGCCCACATGCCCTATTATCGCAGGCCCGGTCACATATGTTGTTGCACTAGTTTCTTATCCGCTTTTAATTCTACTACCATGGTGGTAGCCTCATCTTGTAAAGTAACATCTAGTCGCCTCTGCTGGGGATAATGTCCAAATAACACCTAAAGCATGAAACAAGATGACAGTAAAAATGCAATCTAGAGCTTTCTCATACAAACTGCAGCGTCAAAACACTATCCATCAGCATTGTAAGTGGGTTGAGTCATTCAGATTATCTGGGACATTCGGGTCATATTTTGCTTGGGTCAAGTGGGTCTCTCATGCTTCATAGAATACATGAATGAAATCACATGCAATGACAAATTAGGAGCCACCCGCCACCTTACGATTCAAGAATGCATTTTGTTATTCTTGGAGATATGTACAGCCACACCCACTTATTGAAAAATGTGCTGCTCTACAGGTATATGCATGGAACTACCCCCACTTATCGTGTTGTTGTTTGTACATAACTATAGTGTGCCATCAAGTTTGTTGTAAGTTATGCTAACATGGAGCCACACCCAATTATTCGAGTACTAATCTAGTTATGTTTTGGTTGTTATGAATGATATTCTGAATAATGTATGGAATAAATGCATCATAATCCTGGGGAGATGGGAAATTTAACTTCAGATTTTGCTTAGGATCTACTACTCTTCCAAATTAATCTGGTCATACCCGGATCACTATATACCCTTTTGCAAATACGATAACAAGCCAAAGTAAAATTACTGACCTTGCTAAGTTTATGATTATGGTTGGAGTTGATTGAAGTCACTACCAGGTGCCTTCCATCCTGTGATGCCCGTATCTTAATCTCAGCTGGGCAATCCTTTTTAATAGTGCTAAAACAAAAATGCATTTAAATAATAAATAAGGCACCATAAAGTTATTTAGTTTGTCATCCTCTTTGCAACATTACAAGTGGACAGATTGAGCTGTATTTTTGTAGTCTAGTTGGATATCTCACATGACTCAGAATGCAAAATTCTTGTCTGTTCTATATAGCTAGTTACAAACTTTAAAGATGCCAAGAGGCTGCACTGAGACACCATTTCGGTAAACTTTCTGTGATGAGGTGGGAAATAGCAATGTGAATGGGAATGAGAGACTAACAATTAACTTTGTCTAACTAATTTTGCAATTAAATTTCTTGCCTTACGATAAAACATATATATTTACTGTATAGTCCAAATTAGAGCTGAGACAAATGGTTCAAAACTTCGAACCTTTGTTCGGTTTCACAACATTCGACTACTGCTTTAACCTTCCAAAGCTTTGTTACCATGGATACTAGCATGTTAAACTACGTAGTTCCTTGAGTATAAAACTTTAGTGGGTAACTTGTATTACATGTTGGTATAATTATAGAGTTTAAAAGTGGTTCTGCTAGAGCTGTAACAAAGTGAGAGCTTGTACTACAGTATACAAACTAATAACCATCAATTGTGTTCATTAATTGCTGACACTACATCTTCGAAGCTTCAGTAGCATTTCCAAAAGAAGCTTCGGAGAGTGCATTTGGACATTTATTTCAGCCCTAGTCCAAATCAAGATAGATATCTATGGAAGAAGGATAACAGCACTTGACTATTAAAAGATTTTCAATCACTCTTCAAATTTTATGTGCTTACACAAATTCCACAAACGATCTGCATTATTGTACCTTGCAAGTACAAATCAAATAAACCTGAATTCGCTTTAAGAACTCTAAAGTAGAGTTCACTACTCAAGACTAGCTACTTTTTCTTCCTTCTGCAAATAAATTCTAAAGGAGGCAACCACTTGACATTTTTGAAGTCACTAGTGGGGTAAATTTTAAGTTCAAATTAGATCAAACCCCCACTATTCTCCCATGTATGCCTGGGAGGGGGGGTAGGTGTATAAACACTGATGTGGACAGAAAGAAATAAAGGTGGCCTGTAATTTACAGCATTTTTCACTCAGATGCAAACTAATTTGCCCAGCAGAAACTAGTTATTCTATCATGATTATGTCATACACAATACAGCTGTGTGTCTCTTTCTCTCACTCTCACTCACACGCAAACTATGATAGCTACTTGCAGTAGCAAACATGATGTGCACAGTGAATAGCCACCGAGAGCCATGATGGCAACTTACAGTTGGTTAGGGCGCTCTCCTTTGCTTTCACTTCTGTACTTCTTTCCTCCTTCAACACAACAATAGGTGATTTCAGAATAGACCAAGCTGGGGTTAAAGGTTCTATTGGGTGCTCTCTGCTTGGCTGCTTTAATCGTTCTGCTGTCTCTAGTAGAAAACTGAACAAAATGCCGCTTCTGATAATTTTTATCTCCTGTTCTAAGGGCTGAAAATGACCCAAATTGACTTCCTACTTGTATATCGGAGCTTGTGTTGGTCATCACCTGCCTGGGAAATCCTTGACAGCCACCACGCGGTAAATCTCACGGTAAATAATAGATCACGTGAGTAAATTATAGATCACGTGATGAGTGCCGAAAGAATAACTGTTGCTCTGGGACCGGACGAATAGCAACTACGAAACACGTATTTGTCACAATAGTCGAATAGAGTCTCTCACGATTATTATACGAGACATTGGACCAGAGTAAAAAATTTACTGCTATATTTAGAGGTTGTAGCATTTGTATATCTTAGTATCTTAATAAATAATCCTCCATGATCACTAATTACTAATAGTACAGTGAAAACTGGTCATTATTCAGGCTGTAGGGACAAAAATTTTCTGACCTAGCTTTTTAAAGAGGTGACTGCATTTTGCAGCCTTAAAAAAGGTAAGAAGCATGCTGTTCTAACTGGCTATAGAGATGGATTTAGTGTGTGACAGCGTATGAGACAGTGAGTGCTGGCAGCAGGGGGCAGCCAATCTGTTAGAGCACCAAAGGCACTGCTTCAGACTTAGGCAGTTGGCTGTCAGCCCAAAGTGTAAAAGTTTCACTATTGGTCCTTATAAGCTCCTCATGAAGAAAGTGATGAAGTCATTATCCATAGGATATATTTTTCAGAGTATCCATTTCAGTTCTACAATACAGTAGCCAAGCATACGATGAACATAGCACAGCATTCCGGTGATACTCCCTGAGGTAAACTGTGGTGAGATTTGAGACTACCGGAAGCCCTGGAATGCCTTCAACACATGAAATATCAAATATCTAATGCTTGGCTTTCATCCACAGTGGACCTGTCTTGGTGGCCACTTGTACAGAAGGAAAACAGCTGCCACACAGTCTTTCGAGCGAACAACTAGTTTCCACACCTCTTAATTATCAATTTGTAAAATCTTGAGCAAAATTGTGTGTGCGAGCAAGTGTGATGTTGTGCATTGGCAGTGCTGTGTATATGGTTGCTGCCTAGCATTGACACATCACCAGTATTGAAGTCACAATGTGTTACTGTATCATCCATCTAAATACAATCTCTGAATGTGTCATTTAGTGTAAAGAGCAATCTTCCACAAGAAGTGACCTGCAGGTTTCAGTGTATATTGTTAACCATTAATATTGTTCACCATTGTGATTGTGAACTATATTATTATTATTTATTATTATTATTAGTGCTTTACAGTGACCAGCACTGAAGTATGTACAGTGAAACCTCACTTAGTGGCCACCTCTTTAATAAGACCACCTCATTATATTGGCCACCTCTAGTATATCCCAAATATAGCTAAGCAGTACTTTATGACCTCATTAATAAGGCCACCTTGTTATTCAGGTCAAATTTTTTGGTTCCACAGCTTTCACTCAATAAACAGGTAACAGTGTATAAATTCTCAATTGGAATTAGCTTTTCAAGAGAGGTTGTCTTTCTATACTGGTGGCTATTAAGACAGGTTGTACTGATAGAGTGTACATACTAGAGATGCAACAATATCCTCCACTTAGTGTTGTTTGATAGTGATGCAATGGAGACTATTGTATTGCAACTCTAGCACGTATTTATAACAGGAATGTTTGTTAACTGTTTAGACATACTGGAGCAACATCCACTCATCTGGATTCTACAAATGGAGTTATATCAACTTGTCATCGTATTTACTTGTTACTCCCATTGTGCTTGGAATAATATAGCTACATGCCGTCATGTGAGACTTGCTACCATGGCGGGCCACTGGAAAACATTTTCATAGCAGTTATATTAGTCATTATTGTACAATTCTTACATTATTGTTGTGAAAAGTGTTTGGTATTTATGTGTCCTCTGTATGTTGTAATTACATGTGTAATTTTTGTGTGGGGGTGCTATAAAATGCAATAATGCATGGTGACAATTGGCTAGCTACATGTGCTAATTACTCGCAGTTTGTGTCAACAACTGGTAACCGCAGTTGTACTCTGTGTCATTCTTTAAGCCGCGCCCCGGCTTAGAGGGACAAATTACGTCACGGTGGGGGCGACTAAATTTAAAAACGAACGATGGTATGCAGCACCATAGATTATATCTGTGGACTATAATCTATGGCAGCACACTTCTTTGTGGCTACATGCACTGATTAACTACATAGAGCGCTAGTTCATCAATACCCAGTGACCGCAGTTGTGCTCTGCGTCATTCTTTAAATTCCGAGTAAAATTCTTAGAGAGCAAATTACGTGGGGGCGACTAAATTCAAATTTCAAACTAGCCATTCTCGAAAACGTATGTTTCAATCTGAACGAAACTTTTAGAAATACATTGCCCTACATGCTAAGCGAGTATTGCGGAAAACACAACAATCTGGGATTTGTATTTGGCCTCTAGGTCGACTGAGGACGACTGAAACTTCGTTTGGTGCTGAAATTACGACTGTAGGTAGGCATTCCAGACCGATTTTTAAATTTTGGAAAAACGGGCTTTTTATATGCTCAATAGATAGAGTATTGATTGTCGATCTCAGAAATATATAGTTTGTTGGGTTGGAATTAGCTACTTTGGCATGCACAGTGCTTAAAAACTGAAAAAAGGTACATTTTTTCTCCAGGGCTCCCCATACATTTTACAAGGAAAAATGGCACAATTGAATCAGGAAGCCATCTAGCAATCTGGACTATCTTGAAACTGCAGTTGCTCCTAGCTGCAAATTTGTACATGTAATGAGAGTAACTTCAGGTCTTATTGGATCTCAGCGATCTTTGTATGCTTTGTGGTGAACAAATATGTTTCACCTACTGCACACTTCTCAGTACAGTGGTGTATACCCATAGGCAAGTGGCTATCTCAAGTTGGTAAAAACATCAAGTTAGCAACTTATAAAGTAAACAACTGCCTTCAGCTGAGACGTAAAATATCCAGATTACAAGCACTTTTTAAAATTATACATCAAGATTATTCACTGTCAATTCCTCCTCATTTTATTTCAATGACAAGATCCACCAGAATATATCACCCACATCGTTTTATTCTACCAAATTCATCTACCTATTCATACCAACAGAGCTTTTTCTCCAGATCAATTAAGGATTGGAACAACTTACCATCTTCCATCATTGAGAGCAACAATATTGACTCTTTTTCAGCGGAACTGCAAACATTGTATGGAACTCAATAACTGTAATCTTTGTAACTACGTAGCTAAATTCATTTTATGATTGCTTTTTTTTCCTGAGCATATCAGCTGTGCTGTCTGCTCAGTAACAATAATAATAATAACTAAAGTGGAGGTGCCACAATGATGCAACAATACCTAAGGTGGAGTTGTGGTTTCAATTATGGCATTGTTATGCCGATTCTGAAGTGGTTTATACTTTTGAGCTGATGACACAGCCATCAGAAAATTGCTCTGGAGCTGAAAATCGCTAACCCGAGTGAAGTAACTACGCACTTTAAAGTAAGCACCAGTGACTACCTTCCACCCGACAGTACGTTTCTTAAAGTGTTAAAGTATTCTACATACATTACAAGGTTTGAAAAGATTACAAAACAACACAGAACTTACTTATATGTAACGCGCACGATAAAACTAAGATTTTCATGATGATCAGCGTGTGGACAAACCCCACAGCGATTTTCATCCTCATTGGAGCTCGGACGACGGAACAATCCCAAGTTAAACACGAGTGCCATTTTGTGCCAGGGTTCTATTGGGGAATATACGGAGAATTTTTTTATTAAAAAATTTCGGATACTGGAATGCCTACTGTAGGGTATTAAATCATGTATGGTGAAATCGATGATGTGAATCTTGAGGCGATTAAATATTATTATTATTATTTAAATATTATTTATTACAGGTAATTTATAAGGCTAAACAGCCTGTTACACCTGATCAACAGGTAAAAAAAAGTACAAGTAGACTAATTACATACATTTATACATAGTGTTAGATGAATATTGGTCAATCAATTTCTTAAAATCATCAACTGATGCTGCACATGCTACTTCTTGGGGTAAATTATTCCATGGTTCAACAACTCTTGTAAAAAAATATTTCCTGGCATCTGTTCTTGAAAAATATTTAAATAGCTTAAATGTATGACCTCTGGTATGGGTAATGGGTGAAAAAGTAAAAAAATCAGAATGGTCTATATCATACTTATCATGTAGCATATTGTAGACAGCAATCATGTCACCTCTATAACGTCTATAATGTAATGATGGCAAGTTAAGTACTTTCATTCGTTCCTCGTAGTCAAGATTTCTTATAGATTTGATCATTCTAGTTGCTTTCCGTTGGATTTTTTCTAATTTTTGGATGTCTGTTTTATAGTGAGGTCCCCAAACCAAGTTACCATATTCTAAAATAGGACGTACTATTGATTTGTATAAACATGTAAATGAATCTACAGAAATATCCGAAAAGGTCTGTTTAATAAGGCCAAGAAGTCTATTAGCCTTATTAACCACTGCCGAACACTGACTATGAAACTTGAGATTGCAATCAATCAACACCCCCAAATCCTTTTCCTCATTTACCTTAACAATATCCATCCCATCCATCTTATAACAATATCTTGGATTAAACTGACCTATATGTAGTATTTTACATTTAGAAATGTTGAAAGGCAACTGCCACATTACTGACCATTCAATGCAAGCATTAATATCATCTTGCAGGGAGGATATTGGGTTAGCACGACTAATGCTGGAATATATTTGTGTCATCTGCAAATAAAAGAACTTTATTCCTTAATAATGATGGCAGATCATTGATAAAAATTGCAAAGAAGAGAGGACCCAAGACTGATCCTTGAGGTATTCCACTTATTACATCACTCCAACCAGACATTGAACCATTCACAGAAACTCTTTGTCTGCGTCCTTTCAAAAAGTCTTGTATCCAATTAAACAGATCACCTCTAAAACCATATGCATAAATCTTTTTGAGCAACCTTTCATGAGGAACAGAGTCAAAAGCCTTCTTAAAGTCAAGGTACAAAACATCTACTTAAGTGAATACTGAAGTGATAGCAGGGCAATCAATGTTTGGAATGCACAAAGGAACGCAAGGCATACACCTGCGGTTGCGTCTAACCTCATGCGATTAAAAAAAATGAAACTTCCCCTTTGATGTCGGCAATCTCGATCACGAGGGGTCCGCCACGCTTTAAATCTAACTTATCCGAGATTCAAATCTCTTGGAATCCCCATGCAATCTACAAGAATCTTCTCAAATCTCTGAATCTCTGTGAAATCTGCAAAATCCATGGAATCTTTAAAATCTTCCTAATCTTCGTGACAATCTTTTACAATCTTTAAAATCTCGCTGAAATCTTTGAATCTGAGACTACCACAATCAAATCTTAATCTTCTTGTTAGTAAATTTCAGTAAACGTTTGGATATTTTACTCAAGCTTTTGCTTGTTAACACGTATTCTTGCGGCTGTCTTGCACCTAGGCCTGTTCGTCCACGTGTACTGTGCTATTATTGGGTTCTTGCAGTCTACGTATATTGCCAGAGATATAGCCAGTTGTTCCCGAGGTTGTTTCTTCTTCGAAACGCCTTTAGCTACTTGACGAACTCGTTGGGACAAGCTAGTTAGTGACCCTGACTCGGATCTTTGTTAGGTGAGTCTACATACTGAATTCGCACCTGTGAAAAGAGTGAGCATGGTGCATGTATGGATTCATATTGCTCCTGACATAATAGCCAAGATAAAACTCCAATAGCTAACAGCTACATCTCTTTAGTGAGCTCTTTAGCTAAATCAGGAGTAGCTATAGCACGTCTCGTCAATATTCACATTCTTGAAAATCATCATGCAGTAATTATAATCAACACATCTCAATCTCTATATTCTAGATATAATATAGACCTCGATATAGACTAGCCAACATTCATGCAGCAAATTAATGAAAATTAAGTTTAGCTACACATGTGGGACCCCTGCTTTTAGTGATACGAGTAGTGATATTTGCTATGTAGTTTAATTTGTTATCCCACTCATATGGGACCTCAGCTGTGAAGGCTACTGAAAGCGAGACTGAAAGCCTTTGTCAGTATAGGGAGTCAGAGACGTGCTGGCAAGAAGAATACAGAGAAGACTAATAATCCCTGCTATGGCTCCATAACCATAGGCACATGTCTTGATTGTATGTGGCTGTGGATCAAGTCACAACACGGCTGGCTGGAGTCTCTGAAATCTTAAGGTTTGGGTTACAAAGAATTTGCATGCTTTGAATATTCCTGTACTGGTATCTTGTGCCAGCATCCCACAACATTAAGCTCAGGTATGAAAGCTTAGTCCAATTATAATTAGCTATGTAGCGACATGCACTATGTAATGTGTAAGCTTAACTCTACCATGCCAGCAAGTAATGTGTCCAAATGATATCACACTCTTAGCTGAACAGATTCGAGCAGATTAAATTACTATCTCATCTATTATTGTTTAGTGAAAGATAACAGGAGATGGAGCAGCAACCTCAGGAACTATCCACTACCAGTTTGGAAGTTGATATACTTGCACTGAACGCATGAATGCATCGATACCATCTGATACCTGATACCTTGAAATGTATGAACGCATCTGATACCTTTGCTTAGCTGAGTTTATGTACGTATGTATATACATACAATTTACAATACACGCACAAACTTTAACAAGTATGCTAGCTAATAATTTATATCTCAATGGGTCAATGTCCATATCACTTTGCTAACTCAGGTAGACAGTCTCAAAGACAGTTGCACTATAAGTTATATTATATATAAGTGTGGAATCTATGTGTAAAATCTAATTGTGTGGTATCTTTGATATATTATTCCACATTTGCTGAAGTCAACTACACCACTGATATGCTGAAGTTCCTGTACACAATTATCAAGACAATTATGCAGTCCAACTGTCAGCAGTTGCAAGAGATGTCTAAATAATGATATAGCTAAAATGTACACAACTTGCATGGACAAGGCAAAACATGATGATTTTAGACATATTATTTGATGCATACAGTATTATAATACAGCTATACATGTGCGGCATGAAAAGCTAGGGCAAAGTAGTAGTTAATAATAGTATTTGCCAACTCTAGTGTGAGATTTACTGAGCTTATGTGCGCATGCAGGGCTATTTGATTTGATTGAATGCTTTAGCTACGGTGACCAGCACTGAGGTAGTTTGCTATGTCACTATCTTGGTTGCTCAGTACAAATGAAGTATGTACAACTCAAGATCTAGGCATTTTCTCATCACTACTGAGATCACCATAAGGAGAGCTAGCTCTTAGTCATGATTACTTACTACGTGAGCTAACTGTATAAATGCATTGGGAACAGTGCCATTAGCTATAGGCTAACTTGCTACGTGTCAGCGAACAAAGCCGCCAATTTAACTAGGCAAATCAGCCACATATACTAAGCTCTATTGCTGGTAGTATGCAGTATTGCAATAGCTAAAGAGTAGCCTCTTCAGTAGACTCGTACCTCGACTCATACCAGGCACAGAACACGGCTCCACAGCACTACAACATAGTATTTAAAAGTATTTCAAATCTTAACTGAAATCTTAAAATCTTGTAAAATCTTTTTAAATCTCAGTCAAAATCTTGAATCTTTCTTAAGATTTCTCAAATCTAAGTACTGCGTTACGGACCCCTTGCTCGATCACGAAACAATCGGCATGGATTTGCTTCACTGCTTGTGTGGTAGTTACTAGTGACACGATGAGTTCAACTCTAGAGTTTCAGAGGGATAGCGTAAGTGGCGGGTGAGTTACAGGAAGGCCGAATTTGACAACGTTCGTTCCTATAAAATCCTCACATAGTGGTCGCGTCATTTATTGTCTGTGGCGCGCGTTTCTGCTTTACTGGCCACGCGACTCACTACCGTGAGGCTTGATAATTATGAAATTATATGTATAGACCCTATAGGTATAAATGTAAGGAAATTTTAGATATTTACATTTGAGTATGAATCACAAAAGCAATGAAACAAGGGAGGTTATATACACATGCAGTTATACTAATTTCAGTCATACTGTATGCAGTGTATATATCAGGACACTCAAAAGTGTGTTATGCTGCCAAAGAAAGCCAGGCGTACAGCAGATGGGTGTGTAATTGTTTGTATACAGGAACCAACTCAACCAAGAAAATGCAACTTTTATACAATTGTACCTCAGTATTAATGGCTAAACATAAATAGCCCATTTTCTATGAAATATTTATCTGGACGGGACATCTTTCATACCAAATATGAGCTAAGTTGATCTATTCATCTTCGAGATACACACCTTTAAAGTCCATATTAGTTTCTACAAGTTTTTCTTCATAATATATAATTATTCTGTTAATTTTTCGACACTTACAAAAATCACTATAATTATCTAACAAGAACTGAATTCAAATTTAGAGCACATAAAAAGCAAAATGCAGACTTATGCAGTGCATTTACCTTCCAATTTACGTACAAATTGTTGCAAAGCTACAAGCAAATTAAAAAAATACAAATGATATCCTGCAGGGTACAGTGTAAACAACTTGCAGAAATAGGTGTAAAATCGGTCCGCTAATAAATATGGCCATTCAGGGACGGATCTAGGGGGTTTCTGAGGTTTCCAGAAACTGGTCAAGTGTATTCAGGTAATCAAAATTATATTTACAGTGATTTGCAATGGTACAAAAGTTCAGATCGAAATACTCTAATAGAGCAGTCAACCGCTCTAATAGAACAGCCACATTTTGTATTTCTCTTAAGAGCTGTAGATAGCTAGCTAGCTACTTTATTTACCTGTGCCAACACAATAAAAAATAGTCCAAAATCTTATAACAGAGTATTAAAATCTGAAAATCTTCCTGGAGGCATGTCCCAAGACCCCCAGAACAAAATCCATGTCTGTTGTATGCTTCAAATGTCAAATTTGTTCTGTCCCTTAACTCTTTAGTCTACACCTGATACTGTATCAGAAGCAAGCACAATTAAGCGGCCTACAATATACCTAACATCAAGACACACGGTAGTGTGTCGTGCGGCCCAAGAAGCCGGCGCGCAACCCCGTGAGTATATTGACAGGAAGAAAGAAAACGCGATTTTCGCACCTCCATAGCTCTGTGCTGCCTTGATAAAACAAGACAAATTTTGCTGTGTACATTCCCTCCAACTTCAGCACTCCACATTCCAAATTTGAGCGAAATCGCTTCAGGCATTCCTGAGATATGCGACTTCAAAAATTGGCTTAGTTTCTTCGTTTTTTTTTTCTTCTTATTTTTCTTCCTCTTTTCGCACACTTACAAAAACTGCTATAAAACGCGAACGCGTTATCCGATTGCCTTGAAATTTGCACACAGAAGGGGGTATAAAGGCGCATCTCTGTACCAACTGTGGCTGGAATACCATAAACAGGCAAAGAGTTATGAGCGATTATGCAGGAAAAATAACACCAATATGTTGTCACGCCTACAGGGTAAACCGCGTATGGGAAGAAGCTGAAAATCGGTGGGTGAATAGGTTAACTATTGAACCTCAAACCTTTTGTGGTTTGAAAGAAATCGAGCTTAAAACCAGGAAGATACAGCGAAACAATCAACAGTGTGTAACAATTACGCAATCGAGATTAGCTAATTATTATTATTATTATTATTATGCTTTCCACGCCTACCAGATAAACCACTTGGGATAATACTTTGAAAATCGCTGTACAGATGGAGTTATCATCTTAGAAAGGCTCTTCAATGGTGTAGAAAAATCAGACTTAAAGCCACGGAGTTATAACACGAAATCCAACTTGGTGTAGCAAGTGCGAGATCGAGATACTCTAATAGAGCAGTCATCCTAATAGAGCAGTCACCCTGAACAGAATTCAAGAGATCAGTTAGAAATAAGTAACCTGTATAGAGATCAGCTACAAACAAATCACCCTGTAGAGAGTTCAGCTACAAACAATTCACCCTGTTCAGACATCAGTTAGAAGAAGTTTTCTTGTAGAGAGTTCAGTTACAAACAAATCACCCTGTTGAAAGATCAGCTAGAAGATGTCACCTTATAGATAGTTTAGTTACAAAGAAACCATCATGTAAAGAATTCAGCTACAAACTAGTGACCCTGTAGATACATCAGCTAGAAGAAGTTACCTTGTATAGAGTTCAGCTACAAAGAAACCATTCTGTAAAGAGTTCAGCTGCAAACAAATCACCCATACAGAATTCAGCTACAAACAAATCACCCTGTAGAGAGATCAGCTAGAAGAAGTTACCTTGTAGGTAGTTCAGTTACAAACAAATCATCCTGTAGAGAGATCAGCTAGAAGAAGTTACCTTGTAGATAGTTCAGCTACAAACAATTCACCCTGTACAGAGCTCAGTTAAAAGAGGTTTACTTGTAGAAAGTTCAGCTACAGACAAATCACCCTGTAGAGAGATCAGTTAGAAGAAGTTACCTTGTAGATCGTTCAGCTAAAAAACAATTCACCCTGTAAAGAGATCAGCTAGAAGAAGTTACCTTGTAGAGAGTTCAGCTACAAAGAAACCATCATGTAGAGAATTCAGCCGCAAACAAATCATGTATAGAGAGTTCAGCTACAAACAAATCTCCCTGTAGAGAGATCAGCTAGAAGAAGTTTCCTTGTAGAGAGTTCTGCTACAAACAAATCACCCTGTAGAAAGATCAGCTAGAAGAAATCACCTTGTAGAGAGTTCAGCTTCAAAGAAGCAATCATGTGAGAGTTCAGGTACAAACAAATTGTCCTGTAGAGAGATCAGCTAGAAGAAGTTACCTTGTAGAGAGTTCAGCTACAAAGAAACCATCATGTAGATAGTTCAGGTACAAACAAATCACTCTGTAGAAAGATCAGCTATAGAAGAAATCACCTTGTAGAGAGTTCAGCTACAAAGAAACTATCATGTAGAGAGTTCAACTACAAACAAATCACCCTGTAGAAAGATCAGCTATAGAAGAAATCACCTTGTAGAGAGTTCAGCTACAAAGAAACCATCATGTAGAGAGTTCAGCTACAAACAAATCGGCCTGTAGAGAGATCAGCTAGAAGAAATTACCTTGTAGAGAGTTCAGCTACAAAGAAACCATCATGTAGAGAGTTCAGCTGCAAACAAATCACCTGTAGAGAGTTAAGCTGCAAACAAATCTCCCTGTAGAGAGATCAGCTAGAAGAAGTCACCTTGCAGGGAGTTCAGTTACAAAGAAATAAACCATGTAGAGAGTTCAGCTGCAAACAAATCACCTGTAGAGAGTTCAGCTAGAAACAAGTCACCCTGTAGAGAGATCAGCTAGAAACAAGTCACCTTGTAGAGAGTTCAGCTAGAAGAAGTCACATTGTAGAGCTACAAAGAAACTACCATGTAGAGTTCAGCTGCAAACAAATCACCCTGTAGAGAACTCAGCTACAAACAAATCGCCCTGTAGAAAGATTAGCTAGAAGAAGTTACCTTATAGGGAGTTCAGCTATGAACAGATCACCCTGTAGAGAGTTCAGCTATAAACAAATCACCCTGTAGAGAGTTCAGCTACAAACAAATCACCCTGTAGAGAGTTCAGTTAAAAAGAAACCACCATGTAGAGAGTTCAGCTGCAAAAAAAATCAATCACTCTGTTGAGAGTTCAGCTAGAAGTCACCTTGTAGAGATTTAAGCTGCAAATAAATCACCCTGTAGAGAATTCAGCCACAAACAATTCACCCTGTAGAAAGATCAGCTAGAAGAAGGTACCTTGTAGAGAGTTCAGCTACAAAGAAACCACCATGTAGAGAGTTCAGCTGCAAACAAATCACCTGTAGAGAGTTCAGCTAGAAACAAGTCATCCTGTAGAGAGATCAGCTAAAAACAAGTCACCCTGTAGAGAGTTCAGCTAGAAGAAGTCACATTGTAGAGAGTTCAGCTACAAAGAAACTACCACGTAGAGAGTTCAGCTGCAAACAAATCATCCTGTAGAGAGTTCAGCTAGAAGAAGTCACCTTTTAGAGAGTTCAGCTACAAAGCAACCACCATGTAAAGAGTTCAGCTGCAAAAAACTCAATCACCTTGTAGAAAGATCGGCTAGAAGAAGTTACCTTGTAGAGAGTTCAGCTATAAAGAAACCACCATGTAGAGAGTTCAGCTGCAAACAAATCACCTATAGAGAGTTCAGCTAGAAACAAGTCACCCTGTAGAGAGTTCAGCTAGAAGAAGTCACATTGTAGAGAGTTCAGCTACAATGAAACTTCCATGTAGAGAGTTCAGCTGCAAACAAATCACCCTGTAGAGAACTCAGCTACAAACAAATATGCAGTGTAAAAAGATCAGTTAGAAGAAGTTACCTTGTAGAGAGTTCAGCTACAACGAAACCACCATGTAGAGAGTTCAGCTACAAACAAATCACCTGTAGAGAGTTCAGCTAGAAACAAGTCACCCTGTAGAGAGATCAGCTAGAAACAAGTCACCTTGTAGAGAGTTCAGCTAGAAGAAGTCACGTTGTAGAGAGTTCAGCTACAAAGAAACCACCATTTAGAGAGTTCAGCTGCAAACAAATGACCCAGTAGAAAGTTCAGCTATGAACAGATCACCCTGTTGAGAGTTCAGTTAGAAACAAGGAATCCTGTAGAGAGATCATCTAGAAGTATCGCCTTGTAGAGAGTTCAGCTACAAACAAATCACCTGTAGAGAGTTCAGCTACAAACAAATCACCCTGTAGAGAGATCAGCTAGAAGAAGTCACCTTGTAGAGAGTTCAGCTATAAAGAAACCATCATGTAGAGAATTCAGCTGCAAACAAACACCCTGTAGAGAACTCAGCTACAAACAAATCGCCTTGTAGAAAGATCAGCTAGAAGAAGTTACCTTGTAGGGATTTCAGCTACAAACAAATCACCCTGTAGAGAGTTCAGCTACAAAGAAACCATTCTGTAAAGAGCTCAGCTGCAAACAAATCACTTGTACAGAATTCAGCTACAAACAAATCACCCTGTAGAGAGATCAGCTAGAAGAAATTACCTTGTAGATAGTTCAGCTACAAACAAATCACCCTGTAGAAAGATCAGTTAGAAGAAGTTACCTTGGAGAAAGTTCAGCTACAAAGAAACCAATTTGTAAAGGGCTCAGCTGCAAACAAATCACCTGTACAGAATTCAACTACGAACAAATCACCCTGTAGAGAGATCAGCTATAAGAAGTTACCTTGTAAATAGTTCAGCTACAAACAAATCTCCCTGTAGAGAGATCAGCTAGAAGAAATTACCATGTAGAGAGTTCAGCTACAAAGAAACCACCATGTAGAGAGTTCAGCTGCAAAGAAATCACCCTGTAGAAAATTCTGCCAGAAACAAATTGCCCTGTAGAAAGATCAGTTAGAAGAAGTTACCTTTTAGAGGGTTCAGCTACAAAGAAACCATTCTGTAAAGAGCTCAGCTGCAAACAAATCACCTATACAGAATTCAGCTACAAACACATCACCCTGTAGAGAGATCAGTTAGAAGAAGTTACCTTGTAGATCGCTCAGCTACAAACAATTCACCCTGTAGAGAGAGCAATTAGAAGAAGTCACCTTGTAGAGTGTTCAGTTACAAAGAAACCACCATGGAGATTTCTGTAATCAATATAATATTATGTGACCGGATTTGCGAAAAGGGGTCTTCCACACACATCCAATTCCGTAACCGTTGGAGACCATAACTCAGTCTTCAAGTAACATATTAACCTGAAAATTTCACCACGTATTCAGCTATAGTGGTGCTCACCACTGTCCAAAATTCAAGGTAATAGCTCTTTCCAATCTGAAGTTATTAATTGTCAAAGTTGGCAAATTGGATGTGTGTGGAAGACCCCTTTTCGCAAATCCGGTCACATATGTATTATACAGTATATATAATTTGTACATTTACTGATAAAATATTTAAAGTACATCTACTTCATCTTTTCTTCTTCCTGTAGTAAAGAAAAAAACATAGGTTAAAAAGTCCCAAAGCTGGCCATAGGCCGGCTTTGGGGTATACAAATACAAAAAGAAATGAAATCTAATCCAAAACAGCCAAGCTGTAAAAAAAGTGTGCGGCCCTCAGAAAGGCTATGGTGAAAAAAGATGTGAAATCCAAGGTGGCGGCCAAGAAATGGCTGTGATGGTAGGTTAATGGTAAAAAATTTAATAATGACAATTTAGGTAAATTTTGTGAAGCGGCACAAAAGTTCACCTGAATTGTCGTTATTAAAATTTTTACCATTAACCTACCATCACAGCCATTTCTTGGCCGCCACCTTGGATTTCACATCTTTTTTCACCATAGCCTTTCTGAGGGCCGCACACTTTTTTTACAGCTTGGCTGTTTTGGATTAGATAATTATATTTTTAAACTGTCAATATTGCTACCATGCAGATTCAATTTCAAATTACACAATTTTCTGGAAAATCTTGCCCCCATACCCCCTAGATATAAATTTGCAAGTTTGGAAACCAGTCACCAAAATTCCTGGGGCTGCCCTTTCCATTGTAGTGAAAACCTTTGGTAATTGAGCGTATTAGCTAAAGAAGTAAAACCTGAACACATGAAACAAGATCAATCGACATACTATATAATAGAACAGTCATCAAGACGTAAAAAGAAAAACATGCATGGACAGTACGTGGAAATGGAAAATGGAATGCTCAAATTTTCATGCACATGTATGTTAGGGTAAAACCCTTGCTTAGTGACCACCTTTTAAAACCTGTGTGCAAAACACCACATGGAGTCCTAAAATAATGGTAAACTGAAAACAGTGTAAATGAACACCGAGAATGGGAAATGGTCTAATCTTCATATACGTGTATGCTAGAGTAAAATCCTTGCTTAGTGGCCACTTCTTAATAATGATCATCTTGTTACAAAGACCACTTCTATAAGGTGTACTGCATTACCACAAGAGCACCTAACTGTAGTGAAATGTGGTATACTAATCTATGTACTGTATCAAAATACAGTCTTTAGGTGTCTTGTTAACAAAGTCACGATCAAGACACATGGTAGTGTGTCGTGCGGCCCAAGAAGCCGGCGCGCCACACCGTGAGTATATTGACAGGAAGAACGAAAACGTCATTTTCACACCTTTGTATCTCGGTGATCACTTATCTGATTGGAACCAAATTTGCTACACAGTTGCCCGCCAGCCAAGGGAGTCTACATTCCAAATTTGAAGGAAATCGCTCCAGCCATTTCCGAGATACGAGCTGCCAAAGTTTCGTTTATTTTTCTTCGTTTTTTTTTCTTCTTCATCTTTTCGCACACTTGCAAAAATTGCTATAACAAGCAAACGCGTACTCCGATCGCCTTGAAAGTTTGCACACAGAAAGGGAGTCCAAAGGCGAATCCTAGCATCAAATTTGGTACAAATCCAATGAATGGTTCAGGAGTTATGACCGATTATTCGCGTAAAACAAGATCGATTTGTTGTCACGCCTACAGGGTAAACCGCTTCATGGAATGAGTTGAAAATTGCTATGTAGATGGAGTAACCATCGTAGGAGTGCCTTTTGGTGGTTTGAAAGGAATCGAGATAAAGACCACGGAGATATGACACAAAACCCAACCTGTGTCACAATTACGCGATTGATTTTTATGAATAAAAAAGTATTAGTTTTCACGCCTACTAGGCAAACCGCTTAGAGCAATGAGCTGAAAAGCGGTGTATAGCTGGAATAATCTTCATAGAAAGTCCTTGCAGTAGTACAGAAGAATCGGATTACAAACCACTGAGTTATGATTCGAAAGCCAACTCCGTGTAGCAAATGCGAGATCGAGATACTCTAATAGAACACTCACCCTAATAGAGCATTCGGCTAATTTATTTACTCCATTATAGAATTTTATTACATCACAAGTTATTCTGTAGGGAGTTCAGCTGCAAACAGTTAATCTTATAGACAGTTCAGCAAGAAGACAGTCACCATGTGGAGAGTTAAGCAAATATACCACTATAGAGATTCAGAACATTACAAGTCACACTGAAGAAAGTTCAGCTATAAACAAGTCATGCATGCACTGTGTAGAGAATTCAGCTACAATTAAGTCACTCTCTAGAGAATTCAGTTACACAGAATTCAACTACACACAAGTCACTGTGGAGAGAGTTCAGCTACAAACAAATTACCCTTTAGAGTGATCAGCTACAAACAAAACACTTTGCAGGGTGTTCAACTGCAACAAATCAATTACCTTTAGAGCGATCAGCAATGAACAAATCAACACAAATCTACCTGTAGAGAGTTCAGCTACAAAAAATCACTCTGTAGAGACATCAGCTAGAAACTAGACACAATGTAAGGAGTTCAGCTACAAGCAATCACCCTGTAGAGAGTTCAACTAAAACAAATCAACCTGCAGAGAGATCGGCTACAAACAAATCACCTTATAGAGAGTTCAGCTACAAACAGATTACCTGTAGAGAGATCGGCTACAAACAAATCAACCTGCAGAGAGATCAGCTACACACAAATCAACTTGTAGAGAGATCAGCTACAAACAAATCACCCTGTAGAGAGATCAGCTAGAAACTACACACAATGTAAGGAGTTCAGCTACAAACAAATCACCCTGTAGAGAGATCAGCTACAAACTAGACACAAAGTAAGGAGTTCAGCTACAAACAAATCACCCTGTAGAGAGATCAGCTAGAAACTACACACAATGTAAGGAGTTCAGCTACAAACAAATCACCCTGTAGAGAGATCAGCTACAAACTAGACACAAAGTAAGGAGTTCAGCTACAAGCAAATTACCCTGTAGAGAGTTCATCTACAAACAAATCAACCTGTAGAGCAATCAGCTAGAAACAAATCACCCTGAAGAGAGGTCAGCTACAAAAAATCACCCTGTAGAGAGATCAGCTACAAACAAATCACCCTGAAGAGAGGTCAGCTACAAAAAAATCACCCTGTAGAGAGATCAGCTACAAACAAATTGCCCTGTAGAGAGATCGGCTACAAACAAATCAACCTGCAGAGAGATCAGCTACACACAAATCAACTTGTAGAGAGTTCAGCTACAAACAAATTACCCAGTAGAGAGATCGGCTACAAACAAATCAGCCTGTAGAGAGTTCAGCTAAAACAAATCAACCTGCAGAGAGATCAACTACAAACAAATCACCTTATAGAGAGTTCAGCTACAAACAAATTACCCTATAGAGAGATCGGCTACAAACAAATCAACCTGCAGAGAGATCAGCTACACACAAATCAACTTGTAGAGAGATCAATTACAAACAAATTACCCTGTAGAGAGATCAGCTAGAAACTACACACAATGTAAGGAGTTCAGCTACAAATAAATCACCTTATAGAGAGTTCAGCTACAAACAAATCACTCTGTAGAGAGATCAGCTAGAAACTGGACACAATGTAAGGAGTTCAGCTACAAGCAAATCACCCTTTAGTGAGTTCAGCTACAAACAAATCAACCTGCAGTGAGATCACCTACAAAAAAGCACCTTGTACAGAGTTCAGCTGAACTCTCTATATGATGGTTTCTTTGTAACTGAACACTCTACAAGGTGACTTCTTCTAGCTGATCTTTCTACAGGGTGAATTGTTGTAGCTGAACTATCTACAAGGTAACTTCTTCTAGCTGATCTCTATACAGGGTAATTTGTTTGTAGTTGAATTCTGTACAGGTGGTTTCTTTGTAGCTGAACTCTGTACATGATGGTTTCTTTGTAGCTAAACTCTTTACAAGGTGACTTCTTCTAGCTGAACTCTCTACGAGGTAATTTCTTTGTAGCTGAACTCTCTATATGATGGTTTCTTTGTAAATGAACTCTCTACAAGGTGAATTCTTCTACCTGATCTCTCTACAGGGTGATTTGTTTGTAACTGAACTCTGTACAAGTGCGTTTTTGTGGGTGATCTCACTGCAGGTTGATTTGTTTGTAGCTGAACTCACTAAAGGGTGATTTTGCTTGTAGCTGAATTCCTTGCATTGTATCTAGTTTCTAGCTGATCTCTCTACAGGGTGATTTGTTTGTAGCTGAACTCTCTACAAGTTGATTTGTGTGTAGCTGATCTATCTGCAGGTTGATTAATTTGCAGCCGATCTCTCTACAAGGTAATTTGTTTGTAGCTGAACTGTCTATAAAGTGATTTATTTGTAGCTGATCTCTCTGCAGGTTGATTTGTTTTAGCTGAACTCTCTACAGGGTGATTTACTTGTAGCTGAACTCCTTACATTGTGACTAGTTTCTAGCTGATCTCTCTACAGGGTGATTTGTTTGTAGAAGTTACCTTGTAGATAGTTCAGCTACAACAATTCACCCTGTAGAAAGATCAGCTAGAAGAAGTCACCTTGTAGAGTGTTCAGTTACAAAGAAACCATCATGTAGAGAGTTCAGCTGCAAGATCAACTGGACGAAGTCACCTTGTAGAGAGTTCAGCTACAAAGAAACCATCATGTAGAGAGTTCAGCTGCAAACAAATCACCCTGCAGAGAGTTCAGCTACAAAAAATCACCCTGTAGAGAGTTCAGCTAGTCGAAGTCACCTTATAGAGAGTTCAGCTACAAAGAACCATCATGCAGAGAGTTCGGCTATAAAGACACCACCATGTAGAGAGTTTAGCTGCAAACAAATCACCTGTTACAGAGAGTTCAGCTACAAAGAAACCATCCTGTATAGAGTTCAGCTACATTTCAAGTCACCCAGTAGAGAGATCAGCTGCAAAACAAATCCTGTGGGGAATAATGAGCATGTAATAAATATATGTATATAATTTGTATAATTACTAATAAAATCAAAAATAATTGAAGTACTAAAATTCTTCTTTAAGTTCTTTTCTTCTTCCTGTGGTAAAGAAAAAAACACATGGGTTAAAAAAGCCCCAAAGCCAGCCATAGGCCGGCTTTGCAGTATACAAATACAAAAAGAAGTGATATCTAATCAAAAACAGCCAAGCTGTAAAAAAAGGTGCGGCCCCCATAAAGGCCATGGTGAAAAAAGATGTGAAATCCAAGGTGGCGGCCAAGAAATGGCTGTGATGGTAGGTTAATGGTTACATTTTAATAACGAAAATTCAGGTGAATTTTGTGCCGCTTGGTCTTGGCACCAAATTCACCTGAATTGTTGTTATTAAAATGTAACCATTAACCTACCATCACAGCCATTTCTTGGCCGCCACCTTGGATTTCACATCTTTTTTCACCATGGCCTTTATGGGGGCCGCACCTTTTTTTACAGCTTGGCTGTTTTTGATTAGATATATATATCAAGACACACGATAGTGTGTCGTGCGGCCCAAGAAGCCGGCGCGCCACACCGTGAGTATATTGACAGGAAGAACGAAAACGTCATTTTCACACCTTTGTATCTCGGTGATCACTTATCTGATTGGAACCAAATTTGCTACACAGTTTCCCGCCAGACAAGGGAGTCTACATTCCAAATTTGAAGGAAATCGCTCCAGCTATTTCCGAGATACGAGCTGCCAAAGTTTCGTTTTTTTTTCTTCGTTTTTTTCTTCTTCTTCGTCTTTTCGCACACTTGCAAAAATTGCTATAACAAGCAAACGCCTACTCCGATCGCCTTGAAATTTGACACACAGAGAGGGAGTCCAAAGGCGAATCCTAGCATCAAATTTGGTACAAATCCGATAAATGGTTCTGGAGTTATGACCGATTATTCGCGTAAAACAAGATCGATTTGTTGTCACGCCTACAGGGTAAACCGCTTCATGAAATGAGTTGAAAATTGCTATGTAGATGGAGTAACCATCGTAGGAGTGCCTTTTGGTGGTTTGAAAGGAATCGAGATAAAGACCACGGAGATATGACACAAAACCCAACCTGTGTCACAATTACGCGATCGATTTTTATGAATAAAAAAGTATTAGTTTTCACGCCTACTAGGCAAACCGCTTAGAGCAATGAGCTGAAAATCGGTGTATAGCTGGAATAATCTTCATAGAAAGTCCTTGCAGTAGTACAGAACAATCGGATTACAAACCACTGAGTTATGATTCGAAAGCCAACTCCGTGTAGCAATTGCGAGATCGAGATACTCTAATAGAACACTCACCCTAATAGAGCATTCGGCTAATTTATTTACTCCATTATAGAATTTTATTACATCACAAGTTATTCTGTAGGGAGTTCAGCCGCAAACAGTTAATCTTATAGACAGTTTAGCAAGAAGACAGTCACCATGTGGAGAGTTAAGCAAATATATCACGATATAGATTCGGAACATTACAAGTCACACTGAAGAAAGTTCAGCTATAAACAAGTCATGCACTGTGTAGAGAATTCAGCTACAATTAAGTCACTCTCTAGAGAATTCAGTTACACAGAATTCAGCTACACACAAGTCACTGTGGAGAGAGTTCAGCTACAAACAAATTACCCTTTAGAGTGAACAGCTACAAACAAAACACTTTGCAGGGTGTTCAGCTGCAACAAATCAACCTTTAGAGCGATCAGCAATGAACAAATCAACACAAATCTACCTGTAGAGAGATCAGCTAGAAACAAATCACCATGAAGAGAGTTCAGCTACAAAAAATCACCCTGTAGCGACATCAGCTAGAAAATAGACACAATGTAAGGAGTTCAGCTACAAGCAATCACCCTGTGGAGAGTTCAGCTAAAACAAATCAACCTGCAGAAGATCAGCTACAAACAAATCACCTTATAGAGAGTTCAGCTACAAAAAGATTACCTGTAGAGAGATCAGCTACAAACAAATCACCTTATAGAGAGTTCAGCTACAAACAGATTACCTGTAGAGAGATCGGCTACAAACAAATCAACCTGCAGAGAGATCAGCTACACACAAATCAACTTGTAGAGAGATCAGCTACAAACAAATCACCCTGTAGAGAGATCAGCTAGAAACTACACACAATGTAAGGAGTTCAGCTACAAACAAATCACCCTGTAGAGAGATCAGCTACAAACTAGACACAAAGTAAGGAGTTCAGCTACAAGTAAATTACCCTGTAGAGAGTTCATCTACAAACAAATCAACCTGTAGAGCAATCAGCTAGAAACAAATCACCCTTAAGAGAGGTCAGCTACAAAAAAATCACCCTGTAGAGAGATCAGCTACAAACAAATTGCCCTGTAGAGAGATCAGCTACAAGCAAAACACCCTGTAGAGAGTTCAGCAACAAAGAAACCACCATGTAGAGAGTTCAGCTACAAACAAATTACCCTGTAGAGAGATCGGCTACAAACAAATCAGCCTGTAGAGAGTTCAGCTAAAACAAATCAACCTGCAGAGAGATCAACTACAAACAAATCACCTTACAGAGAGTTCAGCTACAAACAAATTACCCTATAGAGAGATCGGCTACAAACAAATCAACTTGCAGAGAGATCAGCTACACACAAATCAACTTGTAGAGAGATCAACTACAAACAAATCACCCTGTAGAGAGATCAGCTAGAAACTACACACAATGTAAGGAGTTCAGCTACAAATAAATCACCCTTTAGTGAGTTCAGCTACAAACAAATCAACCTGCAGTGAGATCACCTACAAAAAAGCACCTTGTACAGAGTTCAGCTACAAACAAATTACCCTGTAGAGAGATCGGCTACAAAGAAATCACCCTGTAGAGAGATCAGCTAGAAACTAGACACAATGAAAGGAGTTCAGCTACAAGCAAATCACCGTGTAGAGAGTTCAGCTACAAACAAACCAACCTGTAGAGCGATCAGCTAGAAACAAATCACCCTGAAGAGAGGTCAGCTACAAAAAATCACCCTGTAGAGATATCAGCTAGAAACAAATCACCCTGAAGAGAGGTAAACTACAAAAAAATCACCCTGTAGAGAGATCAGCTAGAAACAAATCACCCTGAAGAGAGGTCAGCTACAAACAAAACACTTTGCAGAGAATTCAGCTACAAACAAATCAGCTTGTAGAGAGATCAGTTACACACAAATCAACCTGTAGAGAGAGATAAGCTAGAAACAAATCACCCTGTAGAGAGTAGCTACAAGCAAAACACCCTGTAGAGAGTTCAGCAACAAAGAAACCACCATGTAGAGAGTTCAGCTGCAAACAAATCACCTTATAGAGAGTTCAGCTACAAACAAATCACCCTGTAGAGAGATCAGCTAGAAACTAGACACAGTGTAAGGAGTTCAGCTACAAGCAAATCACCCTTTAGTGAGTTCAGCTACAAACAAATCAACCTGCAGTGAGATCACCTACAAAAAAGCACCTTGTACAGAGTTCAGCTACAAACAAATTACCCTGTAGAGAGATCGGCTACAAACAAATCAACCAGTAGAAAGATCAGCTACACACAAATCAACTTGTAGAGAGATCAGCTACAAACAAATCACCCTGTAGAGAGATCAGCTAGAAACTAGACACAATGTAAGGAGTTCAGCTACACAAGTAAATTACCCTGTAGAGAGTTCAGCTAAAACAAATCAACCTGCAGAGAGATCACCCACAAAAACGCACTTGTACAGAGTTCAGTTACAAACAAATCACCCTGTAGAGAGATCAGGTAGAAGAATTCACCTTGTAGAAAGTTCAGCAACAAAGAAACCACCATGTAGAGAGTTCAGCTGCAAACAAATCACCCAGTAGAAAGATCAGCTAGAAGAAGTTACCTTGTAGAGAGTTCAGTTACAAAGAAACCATCATATAGAGAGTTCAGCTACAAAGAAATTACCCCGTAGAGAGTTCAGCTAGAAGAAGTCACCTTGTAAAGAGTTCAGCTACAAAGAAACCATCATGTACAGAGTTCAGCTACAAAGAAACCACCTGCACAGAATTCAACTACAAACAAATTACCCTGTATAGAGATCAGCTAGAAGAAGTTACCTTGTAGATAGTTCAGCTACAACAATTCACCCTGTAGAAAGATCAGCTAGAAGAAGTCACCTTGTAGAGTGTTCAGTTACAAAGAAACCATCATGTAGAGAGTTCAGCTGCAAACAAATCACTCTGAAGAGAGTTCAGCTACAAAGAAACCGCCATGTAGAGAATTCAGCCTCATACATACCACCTTGTAGAGAATTCAACTACAACAAATCACCCTGTAGAGAAGAAGTTACCTTGTAGAGAGTTCAGCTACAAAGAAACCATCATGTAGGGAGTTCAGCTACAAAGAAACCACCATGTAGAGAGTTTAGCTGCAAACAAATCACCTGTAGAGAGTTCAGCTAGAAACAAATCACCCCGTAGAGAGATCAGCTGGACGAAGTCACCTTGTAGAGAGTTCAGCTACAAAGAAACCATCATGTAGAGAGTTCAGCTGCAAACAAATCACCCTGCAGAGAGTTCAGCTACAAAAAATCACCCTGTAGAGAGTTCAGCTAGACGAAGTCACCTTATAGAGAGTTCAGCTACAAAGAAACCATCATGTAGAGAGTTCGGCTACAAAGACACCACCATGTAGAGAGTTTAGCTGCAAACAAATCACCTGTAGAGAGTTCAGCTAGAAACAAAATACCCTGTAGAGAGACCAGCTAGAAGAGGTTACCTTGTAGACAGTTCAGCTACAAAGAAACCATCCTGTATATAGTTCAGCTACATTTCAAGTCACCCAGTAGAGAGATCAGCTGCAAAAAAATATCCTGTGGGGAATAATGGGCATGTAATAAATATATGTATATAATTTGTATAATTACTAATAAAATCAAAAATAATTGAAGTACTAAAATTCTTCTTTAAGTTCTTTTCTTCTTCCTGTAGTAAAGCAAAAAACACATGGGTTAAAAAAGCCCCAAAGCCAGCCATAGGCCGGCTTTGCAGTATACAAATACAAAAAGAAGTGATATCTAATCAAAAGCAGCCAAGCTGTAAAAAAAGGTGCAGCCCCCAAAAAGGCCATGGTGAAAAAAGATGTGAAATCCAAGGTGGCGGCCAAGAAATGGCTGTGATGGTAGGTTAATGGTTACATTTTAATAACGACAATTCAGGTGAATTTTGTGCCGCTTGGTCTTGGCACCAAATTCACCTGAATTGTTGTTATTAAAATGTAACCATTAACCTACCATCACAGCCATTTCTTAGCCGCCACCTTGGATTTCACATCTTTTTTCACCATGGCCTTTTTGGGGGCCGCACCTTTTTTTACAGCTTGGCTGCTTTTGATTAGATATACATTACAAGAGCTACAATGAGGGCTACTAAGCAAGGGTTTTACACTAACATACATGCATATAAAGATTTGACCATTTTTCATTTTCTTCTATATTTTCCATTTCCTGATTCCATTTCTAAATGCCTCGAACATGTCAAAAAAATTGTCCAGGGTTTAAACCAGTTATACTTTACCACTCAGCCACTGCTGTCTTTGCTCACCTCATTGAATTTCTATATACCTCATATATGAAATTTCTAGTACACCAGAATTTCATAGATCTATCAATGGGAATTCTAGAAAATCTATTACATAATCATATCTCAGTAATCTGTATGTGGGAGTTCATTGCACTATATTATTGCTACATTTCCAATGGCTATACTAAGCACAAAAGTAAGAATATTATCTATGGAAGCCATATGAAATAGCTAGCTGCCCACTTACAATGCATACATGTTACATAGAACTTAACATTTGGTGGAACTTTTAAGCTGTAGAATGGATAAAATCATTGCTGCTAAAGAGTAAACATCGCTATGCTTCTAAATGACATGTTATCATTTAATGATAGGCTTCTTCTAAGTGTACAAAACAAAGTCCAAAGGAATGCAAGTTGTTTCATACATAAAACTGTTTGATTTATTGTATGATACAGTAGATGTCTTACTGCCAAACAAGCATCGTAGGTCTTGATCAGTTCACATACCAAAGAGTGTTAGCATTTTACCATTGTATAGAAACATTAGAAACCATATAGTCAGTATAGTTCTATGAAACATATATTTTGAGTAAATGAAACTCAATCCTTGCATACTTTCTCACTGTCTTCAGTACATATGTAGTCACTTCCTATGTAATTGCTAATACTGAGTAAGTGTGAAAGTACATCTTTTAAAATGGATTAGTAATGACTGAATCAGGTTGGTGTCAAATTCATGAAATCATTTAAGTTTTGGAAATTTGTAACAGAAGCTAAATTAAGAAACCTCATTTGATTTTGACACCTTATGTCCGTATTGTAACTTGTAGTAGTGCAGTACACTCATTATGTGACCTGGGCTGACAAAATCAATTTCCAAGTACAGTAACATACATGATTTGACAAAATATTAATGATAATTTATCCTGTGAATACAGTAGCACCGAGAGTAGCACTTTGAAAGTTTGTCAGTTTATAGGTCTTCCATAACACAATACAGTAGCCAAGTTTCAAGCAGATTCAACAAATGATTGGGAAGTTTCAAATTGTCAAAGTTGGAAATCTGGAAGCTGTAAGGCTGGTTTTGTCAGACCAGGTCACTTATCTGCAATGCATAAATGTTTGTACTCAGCAGATCCACGGTATCTTTTTCATTTCTGTATTATTGATTTAGACTAGTTAGCCGAACAAAGTATTGAAAGTACCGTAGATTACTGTCTATGTTCAGTTCAATGCTGTATGCAGGGGTGGTTCTAGAAGATTTGCTAAATGGTTTCCATTTCCTAGTCAGCTTGTCTATGAAGTAGTATCATCCATTTCTTCCTAAATCTGCTGGATTTAACCCTCTGAACATATTTTAATCTATGTGACCCTTAACACCCTTTGACCCATAATACCAGCGTCTACCTTATATCAATCTTTTCGTTTAGGCCACTCCAAGTCATACCTTAGTTTCTGGTCACTCCCAAGCCTACAAATGGATGCGGGCGGGCGGATGATCAGGACTTCAGGACTATAGACTCTACTGTGACAATATACTGTATGGTATTATTATTTGCTCAATTTAGCAAATTCATGTTGATTTTATACTTAACCAACAACATAAGTAGTTGTGCTTCGGCAAAAAATGCACTAGGAAAGTTGCTGATGGATCATGGCTAGCTAGCTATACACTGATGTATAGCATTTAAGTATATATTTATTTATTTATTTAGAATATAGCTACTATAGGAAGTGTTTTGCTCATGTAGCTACTTATGCTTTCCAAGTGAAATAAATGTCTCATTAGCTATGTCAGGAAAGTATTACTATGACTTATAGCTAAGTTGTTCAAATGATCATGATACACAATGAAATTTAACTTCTATTTTCACATCAGAAATTCTTCATTCAAATGTAAAGTCTTAGCCCACTAGCTATGTGTTTCCAGCCTTCTATTCAGTAACCTTGAGAAAAGTAACTGTCAAAGTTTTGAGTCATTGAGTGCTCCAGACTACTGTTT
This sequence comes from Dysidea avara, assembly GCF_963678975.1. NCBI lineage: Eukaryota > Metazoa > Porifera > Demospongiae > Dictyoceratida > Dysideidae > Dysidea > Dysidea avara. The sequence goes on from NC_089275.1 coordinate 28,091,952, forward strand.
TTTAGTGATCATCTGGGAATGTTTAAACTATAAGGGTTTCTACTTGCCAATCTAATTTTAGTTATGGAAAAGTTTAAGTTTAAGCTCACCGAATGTTGCCGGCTTTCCATACCCCTGTAGTGTTCAGTGATAAGGAATTTGAAGTTACTAGACTAGTCATTAGAGGACTACATTTGAATTATAAAGTTAAAGCTATGGCCCATCTGCATGGACTAGTAGTTAATGCTACTGAAATTACTTTGGTTACAGAAGCATTAGTAACAGTTATAATCTGAACAGCTATATAATCAAGGACAAAACTAGCTATAGTTAGAAACATTTTATTAGTGTGGCATATATACCTAATATATACCTAATATTAGAGTTAAGAGTAGTGTGACTGCTCTATTGGAATCCCTGAATGCTCTATTAGAGTATATCGATCTTTTGCAGTAAAAAATAAGTGTCTTGCTGGGTCACGTGCACTTAAGCACCTGTAATATTAATAATAGTCCTCATAAACTAGGGTTTCAGGTTTACCATGCGGGCGGGTGACCAGAAACTAAGGTTTGACTTGGTGTGGCCTTAAACTGAAAGCTGACTGGTTTCTGGAAACCAGTGAAACCCCCATAGAACCATGCCTGACTGTATGCACTAGCAAGACATCACCCTAACTATGGCTATTACCGTATAGCGGATTATTTTCGAAACAGAAAATTTCGCACAAGAAGCAAAATCTGAATTTCGAAGGATTTTAATTTCGAAGAGTGCATATTTTGAAGTCCGGATGGATTTCAAACTAACAAACTGACGGAAATTCGTGTCACAAAATATAAAGATGTGTGAATGTTTGCCAAAAACTGACCTTACTGATGGAATGATCCCCATCCCTGTGCACTGGAGAGAAGACTGAGGGAGTCTCGAGTGAAGTAAATTCACTGGTTCGATCGCGCTCGATTGTAGCTAGCCTATCTACAGTGTATCTAGCTACCATAGATTCTAGAGGTGGGGACTATTCTACGGAACGGAACGGAACGGAACGGAACGGAATGATGGACTAAACCACGGAACGGAACGCTTTCTCAAATTGAAGCTTGCAACTTACCATTGCTGAAACTTCCCTTATAAGTTAGCAGTGGCATCTCCAGTGGGTGATTAAACATAAGATAAAACGAAGTAACGGATCGATTGTGGGTTTTTGTTGGTTGTCATTAGTAACGAAGTATTATTGTGGGATGAGCTGTATCAGTGATGTTCATCCATACGGAAGGGAACTTTATGTGAGCTGTTTTTCTTATTTAGACTTTAGAAAACAGTCTGGGCCGGTCTTTCAAGTCATAAGTCAGTGTATAAATAAAGCAAGCAGGAAGATACTGGTAACAGGAAAGAGCCAGCTGAATTAAAACTTGAAGAATTTTGTGCAGTGTGTGAGGAGCAAATATTTTGGCAGACCGCAAGGAGGGTATATTCTGCAAACATCACTGAAGCGTATGCATGGAGTTATTTATATATTAACAACTGGTGCAGTGGACTAATGCCGTATTCAATAGTGAGCTGATTTTATCTGTTGCACAATTCAAGAATGTGTCTGACTGCTAGCCTTGAATCAGGCTAAATGCCAAAACTCCAAGATCAGCCAAATCTCAATTATAAGCCGCATGTGAAACCATGCCCGTAGCCACCAGGCAAACGTGATTTGGACCAAGATGTGTGTGTAATTTCAATGTATCTAGTCAGACCTGAAATGGAACACACATTAATTACATACCACCTAAGAATCCTAGGATTTCTTAAGTGTAACATTTCACATGCTTCACTTCAAACAAAACAGGTTAAATTTGTTCGTCTATTTTCAAGTGATTCCCAGTCCAGCTGGTCCATGAAATTACAATGGGATCACATGTATTTGTTACAGTGCGGGCTGTCTTGTGTTGGATCTACTCTAGAGTTGAAATTTCAAGGTAGACTCACTGCCAATGTACTGACACTAGTATTGTTGTAGCATGTTTAAGTGGAGGACAAATGAAATAGTAATGCTAGATTATTTATGTATACAAATTTTTCATAATGAAATTGATATCCCATTTTGATTTGTACTTCCACTTTGCAGCATATTCAAGAACAAGAAGCTACCACACTTAATCTCCAACCACTGTCATTAATTAACCAAGATCTCACTAGTCTGTAATTCACCTTACTATAGTGATTTTATTGATTCATCTGTATGTTTTCTTCATTTTCCTTTGAAGTTGTACCAAGAGTTCATAAGGTGGAGGGTGTCTAACTTGAATGCATTCACCAAACACCCTGCTTAAAGTAACACCTCGGCCTTATTTCAGAACAAAGGCTTTACCTTCTTCAGCAACACTAATCAACAGTTTTCTATCCCCCAGTAAAGGTGTTGATTTGATGAAAGGTGAACTTTATGCAGGGTGTTTGTACAAGCCATACTGAGAGTTAGACACTCTCCCCCATACAAATCAGTATTAGAACTCTTAGTTGTACGGTATAGGTAAACAAAGATAAGTTTCTCTCCCATCTTATTCTAGGATTTCTATTGACAAGGAAAATTCAATTATTTGTATACAGGCTCAAAATTGAGAAAATATAAAGAAAGTGAATTAATATTATACAGTCAGTTTGCTTTTGGATATTTAATGTCTCCAACCACAACAAAAATTCGATGAATCCATGCATCTCATCACTGGTCGTCTGAACATTCTGAAAGTGATACCTCACTCAATCAACCATATATTCTGTTTATTAGACTGAATAAAGTCATGATTACCTAAACAATCACTTAATTAATGTTTTATAATTATCCTATTCCATTTTCCTGGAGGTTCCACTGATAAAATGCAATTTCAGCAATGATAGCAGCTAGCCAAGCTGCAAGTTGATTCAGAAAGCATTCCATTCTGTAAAATAGACCCCATCCAGAATTCAATTCAGTACTCAGGCTGAGATATCTGACAATAGTCCACTACGTTAATGAATCATTGATGTTCACACAATATAGCCTCCTTGAGGTATCTGAATGTTTGCTCCTCACACACTGCACAAAATTCCTTTAGATTTTGTTTAGACTGAGTTGATTCAGCTTGTCACCATACTTGTTTCCTTTGTAGTGTAGCTATACACATACTGATTTATGCCGATTAGAAAGGCTGGGCCTCAGACTGTACATTCTAAAGTCAAGTCTCACATACTAGTAAAAACAAGTCATGCATTAAGTTCCCTACTTGATATATCCGAAGATGAACACACTGAGTCAGCTATTCCCACAATTAGTACTTCGTTACTGATGACAACCAACAAGAACCCACAATCGATCCTTAAATTCGTTTTATCTTTCTTGGGGTACGTTTGATTACCTGCTGGAAGTGCCACTGATAACTTGTACAGCAATGGTAAGCTGCAAGCTTCAATCTGAGAAAGCAATTCCGTTCCGCAGTTTAGTCCATCATTCCGTTCCGTTCCGTTCCGTTCCGTAGAATAGTCCCCACCGATTCTAGACGCTGAGCCGCGTGAGACGGCCCCATTCTGGATGATCTGTTTTCTGGTTATTGGCACTGTAATGATACAGTTTACCCACAATGCTGAGCTAAAACTCGAGGAATACACAAGCAAATCACTAAAAGTTAGTCTAAGATCGTTGCTTTCACTGACTTCAATGTGGGAATTTATTTTCGAAGAACAACCGCCGACGCCGGAATTTATTTTCGAAGAGAAGGGCCTCTTCGAAATATCCGAAAATAAAAACCTTTCGAAAATTACCAGCTATATTACTGTGTACATGTAACTTGACATGATAAGTGGTTATGGACATTGATATGCTGCATACAGTGTTACTGAGTATGGTAACATAAATGTGTAGTAATGCATATTTTATATTTTGTTGTCTGATAGGTCTAATAGCTATATGTATTACAGTACGTATGTATTCAGTGAGCATACGTACTTCAATAGTACTACAGCTACAGCATTCACATACAGTAAAATGTATACAAGTCTGAGGACACAAAGCAGCAATAACTGGTTGTATAATCACGTGTTTTATTATAAGTAGTACCTGTCCACATCCTACTTTGTTACTTTACATATGATTAGATCAGATTTACAAACAAAACACTGAAATCAATTAATGCCTTTGACTACATGATCACATCTGCCCAGTGAACCAGCACTGACACGTCTGTGTACTGAGTCAGCAGAGACAAACCCTCCTGGAGAAGAGGTAGTAACCTGAAGGAGGTTGTGCCATATCTCATGGTGTGGGCACCTGGGCCTTAACCCACTATGCAAGACATAGGAATTTGTTTCCCTATATGAATTCCTAGTTAACACATGGACGGTATAGTACTCTACAACTAGGAATAAGTAACAACAGTAACTGGGCTCATGCTAGTGCACACACATGTACACACTGCTATCATTCTCATCCTGCAAGCTATGTAACAATCTCTTCACCAGTTGCTTCATATAAACTGCTACATAAACACATAGCAGCCTCATTTTTCTGAATATGTACAATAAAATATTGTGCTGTTTTATTAACGTCTTATGTACAGTAGCTAGTTGATATAAAACTAGGCATCATCAAGAATACCAAAGTTTGTAGTAAGAATCTTGAATTAATAGCTACGTACATATATTATTAATATTAATTATGTGCAAAACGAATCCCACACCATGTAGCACTGCATACATCTAATACCTGGTATGTAGACAAAATCACTGTTTAGTGAGGCTTAATGATAATTACTATTAAACTAGTTGTTGAAATTTTGATGTGATTTTGTAATAATTACCCATTCTCTTGACTTTTAATCACAGTAACAGTGAACATGCAGCCTTGCCGTGTGAGGAGTAGCCAGATCTGGGAGTAGCAGTGATAGTTGGATCCGTGCATGGGCATGCTAGAGCAAAAATTAATTGCAAATTACTTGCTATTTATGGACAGACAACTTATAAAATCTGTGACCATAACCAATCTTACTATAGCTAGCCATGTTTAGCCACTGCAGTGACTAAAAAAGCTATTTTTTTGCAACTAGCCCTACCCTGAGACCGGGGGGAGGGGGAGGGAGGGGTAAAGTAAAAGAGGCTTGTGTGACAAAGTGCAAGGAAAGAAGAAAACTACAGGGATTTCTGACTGATTGGGGCAAACTCCCCCAAGGAAACACAAGTATAGCTAATCTGGAAGCAATTTTAGAGAAATAGTTGAGATCTGGAGGTAATTAGCAAGCTGAAGGCACAAATTTTAAAAATAAGAACTATGTATACAATTACACTGCTGATATTTACTAGATGGTCATTGCTATTTTTAAAAGAAACTTAGGAAAAATTGTGACAAGAAGGTATAAGAAACAAAGAAAAAAAGGTTTACGCATCTGACATGAGGGTCGAACATGGACATCCAGGTTTGAAGTACCCACGCCCTACCACTGTACCACCAGTACTTGTTGGCTACTCTCTTGTTTTTGTACTATTTAAATGTAAAATACTGTATGTCTAACCCATAGCTTAACCCTAATCTAATGGCTAAAAGCCGTGTCCTAATCCTAGTTGATCATCTTCCTAATCCATTCCTAATCCTAGAAGCACCGTTTTTGATCCTAGGGGCACTGCTCCTAATCCTACAACTGTGTTTCTTAACTATACGGACAAATTCCTAACGTTTATACAAGAAACGATAGTCTAAAACAATATTTGCATCACAATCGGTGACCAGCTAAATATACGCTTCAATATAGTTACATACATGCCAAACCTGGATTTTAATGTAATTTTATTATAGTGGACTGTAAGAAAGAAAACTAGCTAGTTGGAATAATGTAAGGTCAAAGAGTAGACCATGATATGTAAATGGCTATCTCAAGATTGGATATTGAGGTACTTTTAGTCAAATCCCTGTATTAAATTGTAAACTGATGAGCTGAGATACACCTACATAAGCATAATTATGTAGCTATTTTATACTTTTCTGTGGTGCAGCTGGCTATTTTGTCTAAGTTTTGCAACTAGCCAAAAGTCATGTGCAACTACACCCTGTAGCTTTTTGGCCAGCTAGCCCCTTTTTTACCCCTGACTACCACTGCTCACGTTACACAAAGCATGAAAAATAATGATTTCATAATGGCTTCTGTTTATACAGTCCACGCTATTTGGTTGAAGCCATATAGTTACCCACCATAGATCATAGATACCTAGCTCAGTGATCTGAGGTGGTACAAGACAAGTTCTCAGGCAATCCTACTGACTAGCTACTAGCTAGGTCTTATTTTCCCAGATTCGCATATTTACGGATATTATAATGAACTGAGGTGACGATTGTTGAGTCTGCAAGTTCAAGTGAAATCAGTGCGGAACTTCCGACATCGGTGAGCTTTGTGTTTATATGTGTACGTGAACGTTCTCATCAATTACGAACGTAGCTCTGTACCGATATTTAGTGTAGGGGTCATCGGGGGCCTGTAGGGCCCGAGGTAGGGCCAGACCAGACCGGCCGTTCGAAAGCCCATGTGACGAGAGCGAGGACGAGAGTAATGTGATCAGAGTACAAGCTTGAAGGTTATGTAAATCGAATTATGGGTTAGCTATGTAGCTAGCTCTTTTTGATAGTAAAATACGTTCTACAGAAGCTAGGTTATCCCAGCGCCCTCACAGTCAACTTGTTGAAAATGCTCGCGCGTCAGCCTGAGTCCAGCGGACGGTGCTTTTCTCTTTGTCCAGCATTGGCTCTACTCAGTGACTAAGAGAGAGAGAGAGAAGTGGTCTGGCTACCAGAGAGAGATACTCGCCTAGCTAATTAACGCCATAATTATGTAAGGTTTCCAGTGTAAAAATTCGACATCTTCACAATAATTTGCTAACTGCTGCTAGCTACATGCTGGACTCAGTAACTCTCTCTTCAATACAGCTACAGTGGCGATAAATCCCACTGCCTTCTTGGGATAAAAATCAAACAAAATATCTCAAGATTACGAGCTATAACTCTGAGCCTTGATCCTTTATTGCAATACTGGAGTTCTACTTTCCTCTGTGTATAAACCTTCACCTAAAAGCATTGGTAGTTTGATTGGTGAGATAGGTTTCCTGTCCCTGCTTCATTTGAGCATGATTTTGGGCTCCAAAAATGGGTTTTCATTTATGCCATGATAGCCTAAACTTCCTCACAACACAGTAGTAATCATCTATCAACAAAGAAGAAGTATGGTTAAGTTTGAACATCTCTAACCTTCTGGGTGAGCATAATATACAGTACCACTCAGAGGTAATGTTACACTCGCGAGCAGTTGACACTCGTGTAGCCAATTTTCGACCTGCGATTTCTTTGGTATGTGTGTGCTAACTAACTCACCACATGTAGCCATGACACACGAGCTCCCTCAGTTGGCTGCTCCAGTAACCGCGTGCCTTCGTACATGATGTATTCCAGTTTTACATTATGTCGAGTCATGGCCTGAATTTGAGCACTCGTGAGGGATTGTAACATTACTTCTGGGCAGTACTGTAGGGAAAAATTAGCCGAAATCACATCTTGGCTACATAACTTGCCCACTCCACTGCTTAAAAATAGAAATTTTGATGTAAAACAACTGTATGATCCATAGAGTACAACTAGCAGTGAGGTTAACATCATCAGGAATCATAAAATTAAATGGCACTAAGGAAATTACAATTAACCTCTCATGATTTCTGCCATCTAAACTCTTGATGTCTTGTGCAGTGCTACGACTGTGATTTTATCCCTATACAAAGATTGAATGCCAAGTAATACTAAATAAATAAATAAATAAATTTAGGCAGTATTGTATTATTGTATTGTATTGTATTAGTGCTTTACAGTGACCAGCACTGAAGGTCTGACAGCAAAATGTGCTGCAGCCTTAGGATTACCTAACCTAATTTCAAGGACTTAGACTTAGTGACTTACAGCTGAAAGGTGTAACAGAAAAGGGGCCAAAGTAAGGAAAAAAATCCCTCCAACCAAACTGCAAGTCACCCAATGTCTAGTCGGGGCCACACTCAGTCTCCTCCAGGAGGGATGGATTTTCTTCCTTCAACCTAAAGTATAGTGTATCATTACTGACCACACCCAAGCCTAGTCACATGAGCCTGATTGAATAAGCTAAGTGTTTTTGTAACTGAATTGCAGTGACGATAACCTTGCTATTAGTTATACTTTATGGATCATTCAATTGTTTTACACCGAGATATCTTTTTAAGGCAGTTGATAGGACAAGTTGTGTAGTCAAGGCGTGATTTCTGGCAAATTTTGCCCCATATCGTACTCACCCAGATGGTAAACTTAACCATACTTCGTATGTGACTTCTTTGTCGATGGATAATTACTGCTGTGGTGTGAGGAATTTTGGACTCTCATTCGATTTGTGTCCATAGATGAAATCCCACTTTTGGAGACCAAAATCATGCTCAAATGATGCAGCAACAAGAAACTACCTCACCAAACAACTACCAATGCTTTTATGTGAAAGTTTACTTACACAGGAAGGTTTGACTCCAATATTGCTATGAAGGATCAAGGCTTCTGAGAGTTATATCCCAGTGCATATGAGTGTCAAAGTGCCGTGCTGGGTGATAACTAACTTATCACTCAGTGAGTAAGTTTTCAATTAGTACATGAGGGCAAGCTTCAAAACTAGCCATATTACGTGAGTAGGGAGAGGCATACTGATAAGATTAATACATTTGCTTAATGTTTAGTAATTTAGAGCAGCCGTGATGTATGTTTGTGCTACTTGAGTTACTTTGTGACAAATGAATTTATTGTAATTGTGAACAGTGTATTCATGCCTGGCCCTTGTGCGTGGCTGCCACGCCAGAAGATTTTCTGATGCCCGGGCAAGATGAGCTGATACCTGGGAAAATGCCCAGGTATGCCCGGGTGTAGATACGCCACTGAGCTGAACACATTGATAAATTGAGTTAAGTCACATGAGAACTCTTGAAGTAATTGTGGTGGTCAGATTGTAGCCATTTGATATGGTTTACAACACTGCTGGTAGCCTTTGATCTGCTCCCTATGGCACAAATGAATCTGATTTTAAATTCTATAAGGAAATATGATTCACCGAAGAACACCTATTTTAATAGTGTATGTGTGATTATATTTATTGTTTCCTCGATATGGTCACTGCCCACTCACCACTTCCTACTACTGTTGATTGGCTCATATACAGTAACATGAAACCAGGAAATTCCTGGTGGTTAAAAATTATTGCAATGGAATGGAATATGGAATAGACTACTGGAATAACTAATTTGTGCATGTGCCAGACATAAATAATATCTAATCCAAAACAACCAAGCTGTAAAAAAAGAGTGCGGCCCTGAGAAAGGCTATGGTGAAAAAAGATGTGAAATCCAAGGTGGCGGCCAAGAAATGGCTGTGATAGGGAGTTTGTAAAAGACGGAATAAGGAATAGCGGAATAACGGAATAACTCGCATCACAACGAACGGGCATTTATATGGCTTATGCAATCGGTTAGGGTGATTGTACTGTTACAGCTGTGAACTCATCCCTTGTAGATATCCTTACAATGTAGGGTGATTGCGTGTACTGTTACAGCTGTGAACTACACTGCTTCGTCACTCATAGATGTCCTAGCGAAATGATTACTATACGCTCTTACTACTACTGTATG